>NC_086366.1:8353426-8653426 GCF_036324505.1 Eleginops maclovinus | reverse complement strand
AACCAATATGTACCAAATCAATCTTTATCTGTTCTGCTCATGTGTACACACACACACACACACACACACACACACACACACACACACACACACACACACACACACACACACACACACACACACACACACACACACACACACACACACACACACACAATGCGTATGCTTATGGGCATGCAGTTGATTAGCAGTAACCTAGTTCAATAATATCCAACACATGTAGGTCACTATAATCTAGGACCTGGTTTGTGTGTGCATCTGTGTGTGTGTGTGTGTGTGTGTGTGTGTGTGTGTGTGTGTGTGTGTGTGTGTGTGTGTGTGCGTTTGTGTGTGTGTGTGTGTGTGTGTGTGTGTGTGTGTGTGTGTGTGTGTGTGTGTGTGTGTGTGTGTGTGTGTGTGTGTGTGTAACAGTAGCAGGTCTCCAGCCCCCTATAACAGGGGCTCAGCTTGTAGGGGTCAAATGCCATCGTTACTGACACAATGGACACCTTGACATGTACTATATATACTTATGCAGTATACTGAATATCTAGAAACATTTGTATCCATATGCATTCTACATGCAATATCACATTCCAGCATATATATTGTTGAACATATGAGCAAGTGGCTGCGAAGGAGTGGGGTCGTCTTTCAACCAGAAGGTTTTTTGGGTTGATCCCAGAATGTGCGGTCAACAATTCGATGTACCCTTGGGCAAAATTCATAACCAGGAGTTGCTCCAGATTGCATGGCCAACGGTGTATGAAGGTGAATTAATTGTTGTTCCCTAGAGCAAGTGGTACTGCTCGGTATGAATGAAGTGTGAACGAGGGAATGACTCGTAGTATGTAAAGCGCTTTGAGGAGTCGAAAAAAGTGGTAAAGTGCTGTATAAGTACAGTCCCTTTACCATTTGAACCAAGATAAGTTTGCTGGTTGAAAGAGTGATTCTCAGATAAAAGCACAAAGACAACCATTAGTACGATACAGGATGTATGCTATCTGTCAATTCATATTATATCCAGTTCATTTAGAGAAACTGCCTTTTTAGCAGTAATCTCAAACCACATACACTTCTAACTGCCACAGAGTAAATATCAGCCCAGCCATGTGCAGTTTTGCAATATGGCCAGTACACAGTTTTTATGGATCAAAAAACTCCATTAGTCTATTTGAAGTTACGGGCCAGCTGGATGTTGACTTTTGTTGGCAACAAGATGTTAAAAGAGCGAGAAATTTGATGTTGGGGACAGAGGAACTGGGTCTAATTTGTGCCTAAATAATGAATAATAAAGGCAGGCTTCAGTTGGCACTGAAGTGAACATGAATGGTACATGCCAGATTTAAATAAAGTTTAGCTACGGGTTTTTGGCACAATCGTGACAAAGACTTTAATTTCCTTAAAACTCTATGTCCCTGTGGTTGCAGGGTAGATTGTCCACTCAATTTGTTTCTGCTGTATCCTGAGCTGGCCTCAGTTAACTCAGGCAGCAGCACTCAATTAAGAAGTGATGTTGAGGGAATAGATAAGAAACTTTGATGAATTTGTGAACTTTCCACTCCCCTTACGGTGGTAACCGTTAGCTGAGCAGCACGGGAAAAGATGAAAGGACAATTTGTACCCAGACCTAGGCTTGGTTAGAAATATGAGCTAGTATAATGAGATTGTCCAGAAATGATCTCCCAGGGCTGAGTAAAAATGAAGAACAGCTCTCTTATTGGAATCAATTAGACCAAAAAGATATCTGCTCCAAAATGGTGTTTGATTGTGATGCTCAGATCATTTCTTTTTTCTTTTTACATCAAATTTGTGTCTAAGGGATAGTAGTAAAGGGATAAGTAAAACAATGTAAGGGTTGAGGTTATACCGAGGGATGCAATCCTGTATAAATACAAAAAAAGCTCTCACATTAATCCTTCCAACCTACTTCACAGTGTGACATCACCTTTATATTTATAACTCACTATTGTAATTCATCCACCTGCTGTACATTGCATGTCAAAAACGTCCTTACACATGTATGATTTCACTATATTTACAGTGTTTAATGGGTTCCGTGTATTAATGGGAAACTAGAGGTCAATCACAAAACCCAGTCAGCATGCAAAACTGCACAGAACAAGCCACTGCCTTGTCCTCCCCCCCTCTCACACCACAGGGACACATACAAACACACACACACATGCACAGTACCACCCATAAACACAGCTTGCAGCAAAGAAAGAGGCAACCTTTTCCCATTCTGTTTTGAGAAAAATAATAATGACAAAATCAATAAGCCCACTCGGGGGGGCAAACACAAAAAGCACTAGAATAGTGAATGGGCAAACACATGACATTTTATTTTCACTCTGAGAAATCCATAAAAGCTGCATCTTTGGGAATACCTTCACCACTGTCAGCTAATCGCTAAGAACCAAGCATGGGTTTGCAGCAAACTTTTTCGTATTATCCAAGACACATCATTGAGGGTAAGGTACGTCCTTGTACGCCTACATGCAACACTTACACATTCACCCACACATGATTAAAAGACCTGCACACACTTCCATACAGGGATTTGTATGACACACATTTACTAATATACCCTTGATCGTGCATAAACATGCATGCTCCCACATTTAAATGCTACAAATCCTACTTAACCAATCTCTCCATCCAATCAATAGGGGTCACAGTCTGAACCCACACATACTAGCAAGAAATATCTCTGCACAAATATAGTACATATGATGTGGGGTGTGGATATAGATTTATCAGATTAGGGAGATTGTCATAGGGGCCAGTGCATCTGGCACTAAGCTTGGCCCGCAGGCACGCACTGATCCCACTGTAGAAAATGCATAAGTAGGTTTTGTCTGCAACCTGCCAGCTCTGTAATCAAAGTGGAGAAGAAATCTTCCGCATGAGTATGCTCTTATTGAGTTCTATTTATAAGGCCATAACAAGGGATGATGCAAGAAACTCTTGCAAAATAGCTTTGTTTCTTTTAAACAAATATCCAGGCCTCTCATTTGAAAAGATGAGGAAATAGGGCGTGATTTTTTATTATATTACATGGCAAAACTAAGGCTGAGGTATAATAGTGTCTGTGAAGAAAACAAAACAAAAAAAGCCAGGCACTGCGTGAATATCAAACAAAACTCCATTCTGTGTCAGGTAGATGGGTAATGACCGACATGGTATACATTGGGTTTTACTTATATATCACACACACCATCAAAGAAGCCACGTCAAATATCCTGTCAACAAACAAGCCCGAGCAGAGAATAAACATCATGATTCCTGCTGTGTTTGCTGCACGCTCTATATGTGTACATGTTGTGTGATTGTTGGCTGAAGCACAACATACAGTATGCCCTCCTCTACAATGTGACTGAGCCGAGAATATAGTACTGAGCTGAGGGGTCCTAACTGGTGGGCTCACATGTTACTCAGCAGTGGGGCATTGGAGGCTGAAACTCATGCATGTCTCAGAAGTGCCTTTGCCATATGATTGATTATAATTATGGACCTCTCTGCAAATCCTGGCTTTCCTGGGTGGGCGAGCAAACGCGCCTGGCGGAGGCCTAGATGAAGGGGTAAAGCACAGTAATATGCTGTGAGTGCACACAAACATAATTGCACACAGACATACAAAAGGAGAACTCAAAAATAAACACACTAAGCCGTTTGCACACTCATATTTCTTCTCCCAGTGCCGTCCTTGAACAGTGGATATGGAAGTTTGACAAAATCAGTCAATTAAGGAGAGGCGCTGGCTTCCTCTGGAGGAAGCAGAGAGGAGAAATTGGAAAGGTGCAGAGGGACCAAAGTAAGGAGAGGTACAGAAATTAATGCAATGACTATGATGGTTATGATGAAAGAAAGGCGCAAGCATTACCAAATACCACTACTGTAGAGGATAATGCACCTTTTAGATGTGTATTAGCCTAGACATGTCCTTAAAAACCAAAGGAAAATGTAATTATCATGGGAATATTGTCCAGTACATATACTATGTGACTGATAAAAAAAGGAAGAATGAGAGACTTTAGTGGTGCTTGTGAGGTAAAGTCTGAGAGAGCATTAGACATCAGTGTGAAAAAGAGCACAAATGGCAGCTTCCACATGTGGAAAATGCATAGCCTGGAGCACACTGACATTTCCACCCACTCAGTGATCAATCTCTTCCTTCTCAAGCTCTCTCACCCTCCCTGCGTCATCCTCACACTGCCTCTCATCCCTCTCTCTTTGCCAAATCAAATGAGGTGGCTTTCCTTGGTGCCAGCGTGTGTGTCATAGACAATACTGGCATCATGTCTCTTTGTTTTTCCAAAATGAGGTGAAAAAAAGGTTAAGTGTATACATCATGCTGTTTTTTCAGTGTTATTTTTAAAGCACTGCATTTGGCGTGTGAGTGGGGTCTTGATTTCTACATTAAGCAACCAAACTAAACACCTGGCAGATTTTGGCTATTCTGGTGCATTAAATTAGCCTCAGCTCACTTGTTAGCTTGATGTATATCTTGTAGTGATGTTTGTGAAGATCATGAAGAGGTCTCCGGAAACTAGGGGCCCCCTGACGTATGCCAGATGTTGTTTTTTCCCAACATTCCTCTTACCTAACCTATGACCTCAGAGAGTATCTACCTTTGTATATCACCAGATTTAATACACCACAAGCTCTTTTCCATATAGCTAATGTGATTGTCATTTGTGTTTCACTGTTTATGACAGTGAAACACACTAAAGCCCTGCACATCATGTAAATGTAAAGTCAGAAGTCGAGTAGACCCCCTCCAGATTTGGTCCGTCTGATTTAAAAACCCACTAACGCGACTTCTCCTGGTCACGTTAGCAAAACATAAACATTGGTGACTGCCATCGGTGATGTCACCTTATTTACCGATGTGCCGATGGTGGTAAATAGGGCTAACATCGGCTGATGCCGATGTCTCATAGATGTACCGTTGCATCCCTGATAATAACACATGCACTTGACAAAACTATACATGTCAAAATGTTTTGCTATCAGTTAAAACAGACATGAGTGCGCAAACCCAAACAAACTCACACTAACATCAGCTTGGAAAGCAGAGCTTGTTAAATCCACTTCCACACTCTTCTCGAAGGTACCGTCAGCAGCAGTTGGCATGCACTTTGAAAAAGGTCCCTTAGGTTCTGCCTTTTTTGTCTCGGATGTGATAGTGTGTCTTGTTTTCTTGTATCCTGTGATCTCTCCTTCAGTTTCTCTTCACAGCATACAAACACAACATTTATCACTCCTTCACTGTGCTCCATATGCTGGATTAACCAGCTCTGAATCAGATATAAGTCAGGCAGGATGGAGCTGTTGATCTTGAACCGTGTCAAACTGCTTTTTTACACTCATGCAATCAATATACTTCTCTTAGATAGAGGAGTTTGCTCAAAGTATATTTTTTTCCCACCAGCCTGGATGAAAAAACTGATAAATTCTTGTTTTGTCACACGCAATTGCATTAAATAATAAAACATCTCTGCTGTGAGTCTAGTCTTAAGTATTGTCAAGGCACAGTGTGGAGCATTCATCCCCTTCCATTGTTCATTAACTATTAAAAAAACAACACTGCATTGTGACATTATCAAAGAAAGACAAACTGAGGCTTACAATTTAACTAGATTGAAGAAACTTCAAGCAGTTTTTATCCAAACTGTCACTGACTGACATATTATTAGTTAAATTAAGTTGTTTAGAGACAATTCTGACTGAACGTATTGTTCTTACAGGCGAGAAACTGTAAGGACAAGGCAACACAAGTTGTTCGTTCCTTTTGCTTTGTACCCTGGTTGCCAAAAAGTGCTGACTTGTTTCTTTACACCATTTCTGGCTGTGCAATTTTAGAGCTGGCTGCCAAGGTAATTACACTCCAGGTGACTCCTGCAATAGGTACTGACCCCAGGACAGAGGTAGACCAGGCTAAAAACAACAACCCAAATGTTAATCTAAATGCACAGAGAGAAAGAGATCTCAAAATGAATAAAAAGGAACAATACATATCCTACTGCATGTGCCTTTTTCAGTTTTTCACATGTCCTGAAAAAATATTCATGGATATATTAATTGTTAATGACTACATTATGTCCAGTAGTTAATTAAGGTTTTGGATGACACCCCTGAATTGTGAATTTGTTTCTGTCTTTCTGCTCTTCATTGCTGCTGAGATAGATTTCTTTGTAAATCCTCATGTGATGAATGGTGGAAAAAATATTTTCAGCAAGTCAGGGAGCCCACAAACAATATGTAAATACAGCACATCCAATCAAAAATGATGTTAATGACAGCATCCCACTGCTAATGATAATGGAAAAAGTTAATACAATTGTAATATTCTCAATAATGAATTTACAGTTATTGCACCGCCACCAGTCTTCTTGCTCGTTCATTTAATTATTTTCATTATTGTCTTCTCCACTGCTGCTGTCATGATTATCACCATTGCCAGTACCGGCCAGTGTTTTTTGCTATTCCACTCAGGGACAAAACCTAGGGAGCAAAACAGTTTCAACCTTCCCAAATGCAGCAGAGAACCGAGTGGATTATGGGAAAGTCTACCATATGTCCTCAGGCTAACTAGTGTGATGTCTCCATTATTCTCAAGCCTTTTCTGAGGGGTATTTTCAGTGTCTTGGCATGAGGAGAACATTTCTAAACTTTCCATCAGAAGTAGCTTATGACAAATGCATTACAGAACATATCTTGAGAGAAAGACGCAGGAACTCCGGGAACTTAAGGACTGCATTTCAAACTTTTCATCAGTCAAACTTTGTCTTTGTAACACCGCTGTATGACATAGTTCTGAAAAGCCCCAATCTTTATACAGATATGGTGCAATGGGCCAACACTGCTACTGCAAGTCTAGGACAAAGAGCAAATAGAGGCTACCAGGGGTAAAGCACTTTGTTCACTTAGAAAGAAAGAGGATAAAATACGTAGCTGGAGCATGTATCTGTAGCTTGGCTCTATGAAACATCCCTGGAGAAAGGCAGCTCAGTCTCTGGTCAAAAACGTATACTTCACAGAGCGGTTCAAACTGGTTCATAAAGGTAAAAGTGCTTTATATGAAAATACATTTGGAGAGAAAATTATATAGAACATTTACGATTATCCAAAAGCCATCAGAATATAATGGTTTTCATGGTGCTTTTTTGCAATACAACGAGAAACGTAGGTTTATTAAGATAACAACGTTTGGGACAGCTGAGATGAGAGTAGAGTAAATGGAATGGCAGTCAAGATACATTATGGACAAGGAAAGAGTAGGATGTGCATCAAGCTGAGATCACAGTGGGGTACTCAAGTGCCACTGTGAAGGGGCTGAATATCAAACAGCACAGTTTAAAATGTTGGTGTAAAAACACCTACAGCTGCTGGAAAACTAATAACATTTCACCAAATAACTTTAGGAGCAACTTCCCCAAGACGGCGCAACAAGGGAGCTCTTTTTATATATTTTGCATGAAGTAAGGTTGCAAATTACTAGTCTTATTTATTACAAAATGTCTGTATCCACTGAGGCTGTATAAAGCCTTGTGCCAGCAATTTGAATTACGTAGTTATATGATTAAAAGCACTTTCTTTACTTCCCTGACATTAGCCGTTCTAAAGTATCTCTCATCGCCATTGATAACATTTTACTGAAAGCTCTGCCCTAATTCAAACTTTAGGACGATAATAATAGGTGCATGGTAGATCATTTTGAGAGACATTTTCCCACACATTATGTGTAAAGCATACCTTTTGTATGTTGTCTCTTTGGTCGTGTTTTGTGAGTGTAGGCTACGGTCTGAACTAGTGTTTTATGATTAAGACTTGGAAAGTTAATTTAGTTCATAGTTCATTTGTACAATATAAATATTAATTATTTCATTTTGATAAGCCTTTGCAAATGGAAGATATGCCAATTATTGGTAAAAATACACTTCAAATAGGGTTTGTTGGGTGTTTTTCAAAAACATAAGGTGTGTTATCGTTTAATTATGTAAGGGTTTCAGCAAATAATTCCAACACTCAATGTTATGTCAAGATTTATAATTTCATCGTCATTTCCTGCATGTGATTTATTTTGACAGTCACTGTTGCAGAGATATAAACAGTGAATGAAATGCCCTCAAAACACATTTTTGAGTGATGACTCGAAAGACTGTAAACCTAACCATGGTCAAACAGGCTGAGTGGTTTCCTTTCTTTGTTTCCTTCTGTTTGAAGACACAAAGAAGACTGTTACTGCCATATCTCGCAGTCTTTCTCAAAGAGTGGTCCGCGGACCACTGGTGGTCCGTGAGCGATCCCTAGTGGTCCGTGAGTATTTTGGTAAAATGTCACATTTGACATTAATATATTATAAGTTTAAAGTGTTTCTCAAACTGTCTTAAAATGACTAGTATAGAGAGTAGCATAGATGTAGCGTAGTTACGTAGGTTCGTAGCTACGTAGCTACGTAGGTTACGATCTTACGTCATAAATGATTTGCGCGGTCAATTTGAGCTGTCAACTGACAAGATGGATCGATGGCTAAAGACAGGGTCAGTTAAAAGAAAATTAAATGACAAATCTGACGTGACAGTCAAGGTGCATCGTCCTGATGCAGGAGATCCAGCAACTACAAGTGGTTCAGCCGCAGCGACAAGTGATTTTGTGTGCGTTACTGAGTCCCAGGAGAGTGGTTCGCCGTCTAACCACCACCCGGCTGAAAGCTGTGAAACTCGGCTTGATCGCGGAAAGTCCAGCGCTAAAGTGAAGAGAAAATATCACAGCGACTACATAAAATTCGGATTTTTCTGGACTGGAGATGAAGAGGATCCCAATCCACACTGTGTTTTGTGCTACGAGTCGTTGGCTAACGAGGCTATGAAACCCGCCAAGCTCAAGCGTCATTTTGAGAGCACACACAAGGATTACATCGGGAAACCTTTAGCATTGTTTGAGAGAAAACGTGATGAACTTAAAAAACACATGACGAAGGCGCCCTCACATTTTTTTGCGACGGGGGAAAATGCGAAGGCTACAGAGGCATCTTACAGGGTATCCCTTCTCATCGCAAAAACAGGGAAACCTCATTCGATAGGTGAGAATTTAGTCAAACCAGCTGCCAAGGTTATGGCTAATGTATTGTTTGGGGAGAAAGCAAACGACGAAATTAACAGGGTCCCCCTCTCCAATGATACTGTCCAGCGGCGAATAACAGCCATGGCCGGAAATGTGAAAGATCAGCTGATCACACGTTTACGCCAAAGCCAGTTTTTCACACTGCAACTGGACGAGTCAACTGATATTGTGAATGAGGCAAACCTGCTGTGTTTTGTAAGGTACATTTATGATGGCGGTGTGCAGGATGAATTTCTGTTTTGTCGTTCCCTGCCGACCAACACCACAGGGGAAGCCATTTTTGACTCGGTCAACGATTTCATCCTGCAGAATAATATCGACTGGACACGATGTGTTGGTATTTGCACAGATGGTGCAACTGCAATGACTGGGAAACACAAGGGACTGGCAGCGCGCATACGCGCAGTTGCACCTTGCGCCACAGCAACACACTGTTGCATTCACCGAGAACAGCTGGCTGTGAAAAAAATGCCACCATGCCTCAAATCAGTACTGGACGAGTCTGTGAAAATTGTTAATACAACAAAACCAAAGCACTGAACACACGTCTTTTTAAAGCTCTGTGTGATGAAATGGGAAGTGAACACACAAAACTGCTTTTCCATACTGAAGTTCGCTGGCTGTCGCGTGGGAAAGTTCTCACCCGTCTATTTGAACTGCGCGATGAGGTGATGTTATTCTTGCATCATACTGATGAACTGTATGACAGACTGCATGATTTCCAGTGGCTCTCAAAATTGGCATACCTGGCCGATGTCTTTAGCGCACTCAATGCTTTGAACTTAGCGCTGCAGGGAAAAGCCGTCCCCGCCTTCAATGTGCAGGACCAAATTAAAGCCGCACGCCTCAAAATGGAATTGTGGTGTGTCCGTCTGGATCGCCAGGAGTTTGACTGTTTTCCGACGCTTGTGGATTTTCTCCTCGCTGCAGATGAAGAGCTGGACGGCAGCACAGTTGCAGCCTTCAAGGTACATCTGCAAGGCCTTCACTTTCAGCTGGGAAGATATTTCCCAGAACTAGATGCAGGCTATGAGTGGATCAGGAATCCATTTGGGGACAAAATGCACATCGAGCAGGTCAGTTCCAAGCTCCCATTAAGACAGGTTGACAGCCTTGTGGACATCGCATCTGATGGGACACTGAGGACGACTTTCAGAGAGAAAAGCTTGACGGACTGTTGGGTCCACGTCCAGCCTGAGCACCCAGAGCTGGCTGACGCTGCTCTGAAACTGTTGATGCCGTTTCCAACCACCTACAACTGTGAAGTTGGTTTTTCTACACTTGTTGGTCTGAAAACAAAGCAGCGTAACAGGATCAATGTGGACTGTGATATGAGACTAAAACTCTCCAGTTTGGATCCAGACATTGTTTCACTGATGTCTCAGCACAAGCAGCACCATTCCTCCCATTAGGTAGCAACAGAGACACGCAGTGTATGAGTGAGTAAACAATGCTATTTGTAAATGTAACAGTGTAAATAATTACCTTGTGTTTATTGTTAAATTCTTGTTAAACTTGGGCCTGCAACCATAGTTTTACTGTATTTTATTTTTGAAAATACACAGCAGAAGTTTGTGTCGTACTAAATGCGATGCATTTTGCGTATCTCTCTGTTCGCTCGGACATAAACTCAGTAATAAATGTAGTCTATGTTTCATATGATGTGTAAAATCTATCAGCATTTACCGTTTAAATCGCATGTGAACGAAATGCTTGTAGAATCCGTAGTTGTATTTGTATTGTTGATTTAATGTGTGAACGAGCGATATAGAGAAGGTCACATAAAGCTGTTATTATTAGGCTGTAATTTGTAATATACTGTTGGAGTGGTAAGCAGGCCTATTGTATTTATTCTAGTTTATATTTAGTTATATTTGGTGTATATTTAGTTATATTTAGTGTATATGTATCCTTCCTTCTTTGTATTGAACTGTTGCACCTCAATTTCCCTCGGGATTAATAAAGCTTCTTGAATCTTGAATCTTGTTTTGGGATATTGGGGGAGTTAGGTGGTCCGTGAGTATTTTTTTATTGGTTAAGTGGTCCTTGGTCTGAAAAAGTTTGAGAAACACTGCTCTAAGGGACTGTGTATTTGTACTTGGCCACCGGTTACTAGTCTTTGGGTACAGGCATATGGCATTGAATTTCTCCTCCAGCAGCCTAAATCGAAGATATATAAAAAGGCAAATGTTTGCACACTGCAATTCAGAGGCAGTAGAAATCAAGCAAAAAATAAAACAACTTTAATGAACTTGTCAGACATATAAATGCTATTTTTGCACATAAAACATACTGCACAGGTCCAAATGTGGGTTTGTAAGCTTTGTGGGAAGTCTTTTAGGAAGTAACTTCAATTACTGAAAGTCTCAGAAAAAAACAATTAAAGATATTATGGATTCATTCAAGAGACTTTAATAATATGAAATCACTCTGTAAAATGTACACCAGATTTTAGTAATACATGAGTTTTCTGCATCTACTGGAGAAAACCTGAAGTGGTGTTATGAACAGGATCACTTAAACCAGAGCCTTTAATCAGCCCGTACATGTAGGTGTCTAACAATGTTATAACATCTTACCTTATATAATTATACTGTAAATATGCAGTGTTTGATAAGCTGTTCATTTATGAAAAAAAGGTTGCATTTGCATAAGTCTACCTCTCACACTACCACAGACTAACCTGTGAAGCCTATTGATCAAAAAGAAGTCATACATTTCCCACCTCGCTGTCAGAATAAAATATGGTGTAACATGGCCATCTAAAATGATGTTTGACACAAACTGACAGAAAAATACACATGATATGATTGAAAAGAAGCAGTGACTTCGGACAATACATTCCTTTTAAGAGCACATTTGCAAGAAAGCGTGATTCCCTCTTTTTTATTGAGTAGAAAATCTTAATAGGCAGCATACAAATGTTACAAACCACTATTTTACTCTCAGGGTCTATTTGTTTGAACTCTGTCCTTGATTTGCTGCCAGACAAACGCTGGCAAAGGCCACCCCTTGTCCCTGTGATGCGAGAGCCTTTTAACAAGCTTTAGCTAATGTAGTTGAAGTGCTGAACATCAGGTAATGAATTAGTCAAATCCGCAATATACTCCTAGGTCGTACCAAGCTCGCTTAAAGCCCAAAGGTGGCAGCTGACAGAGGCCTTTGTTGAGGGTAAATGGAACATTTAAACAAAAGTGATATAAAAAAAGGAGAGGAAGGTTTATAATGGGGGCTAGCAGTAATCAATACCCTAGCTACTCAATGGGGGACGCATATAATTGGAGGTAATCACAAACCATGCAGAGACACAAGTGAGATTCTAGTCATTGAAAACAATGTTGTTCCATTTGGTAGAGGATTAAATATAATTGAATGGGAAAAAAAATAATATTCTAATGGCAAATAAGACAAGCAAGTGTTTTATGTGTTTAGGCTAAAACTGAAAATATAAACCCAATGAAGCAAGGCTGTACACATTAAAAAGATATCTTAACTTTTTTACATCTGACACATTTATGCCTCACAAATCAGAAGGGAACGCAGAGCAAGTAGGCCAAGGAGTCATCCCCATTTCCTCAAATGCCAAATGCTCAAGAGAGACAATCTAATTAATCTCCCATACCTCTACCACTGTGGCCTTTTCATATTCATTTTGTTTTTACGTAAAGCTCAGTAGGATAGCACAGATAAAAACCTGTTTAAGGGATAATTACAACATGTCTTTGAAAGTTTTCCTAGGAGTGAACATCTGAAACATATGTGTACCAATGCAACAAATAACTAAGCACCTGATAAAAAAGCAACACTGATGCTAAACAATACAGATATTTCGATTCAAATCCATTTCAGGTCTATTTTGCCATCATTTGAACACAAACATATCTATTAATTTTCCGTCAACATAAGCAAATGGAGAATGCATCAAATACAACCTCACCCCTTCTGAGTCATACTAACTCATATATAGGCCTACTGTGCAAAATACTAGGACAAAATATAGCACATTTTTAGCAGCAACGGTCTTGACACATGCCCCACATCTCCCCCGCACAACTTCTTTTTTGGGAGGAATTGCATAAGATATAGTTTTCACCGTTAAACCAATACACGTCAATTGCAATCTAAACATATCAATTGTTCAGTTGTGTAACTTGTGATACCTTTCATGAATTAAAGGAAGAACTTATCCAAAGGTCACAAACACAATTATACATGTGGCCTAAGAAGCACGCACACTCAATTTGGAAACGTTTCGATGAAACATGTAGAAGTTGTTTGAATATTAAACAGTTGGTCATCATTTTGTTTTAGAAGAATACAAAAAAACACACAATGCGGGACACAGCCCTGGCTGAGATGGCATTTGTTAATAGCTGCTTTGTCAGCAAAGAATACAAAAACCGCTGACTGCCTTGTGTTCTATGTCTTAACCCCTCAAGCTCAATAATTGAGGGTTGTATATGAGCAGTTATGTAACTGGTTATTTAGCAGATTTGCCAAAGTATGCACCATCATCCGACTCTGGAACAACATCTGTCATCACAGCATGACGCCATCTTGAACCGTACGTGTCAGTGGGTCAGTAAGCTGATTTTTGTTATATTTGGACAATATGGGAGGTAGAAAATGAGTGTGGTAATGCAGAGCTAGACTTACCGCAGGTCAAATCTGCTTTTAAACCATGGGGATTTACAGCCGCAGAGAAGGGAGTCATCACAGCTAAATCCTACATGTCTCAGCTTTACTTTAAATTCATCCTGACTGACTGATTTTTTAAATGTGTTTATCCTGATTTTACATATTCAACTGACTTTATTAATTTGTCCCACTTTATGTCAGGGGTGACACAGGAGTACTTGATATTTTATTATTTAATTCAAAAGTTTTACATAACAGCTAAATTACTGAAAATGGGTTGGTAACGGCAGTTGAAGTGAAGCACTGATTCTGTAATTAATCATGATCTCTGAAAGATGGCAGGTCTATTAAAGTGACAAATCCTACATGAAAAAAAGACATGTAATCATGCAGTACACAAAGAAGGACATGTCCATGTGTTGCTCCATACCAAACAGCACAGTTCATTATGGTATGGAAATCAATGATTAAAATTTACCCTTTGAGACTTTATTATCTTTATATATAGTCTACTGCAGCTCGGAAACCCTCTTACGTATTGAGGTTTTCTGAGAAGAATAAGAACACTCTTCCATTCGCCTACAGGTAGCCAGAGGCTGTAAGAAAATGCTGAGTAGTTTAAATATGCACTTAGAGACAGTCTTGCCTGCCCAACAAAAGCCTAGGTAAAGGGGTAAATGGAGTGGAATTGCTTTTAGGGAGAAGCACTGCTTTAATATTCAGTTGTATCAAACAACATTTCAGCACTGCATACCTTGGTTGAAGACACATAATGAAGGGCCCAAAGTGTCCTGCTATGTTTTCTGTGGATGAACCAGAAAACATCAAACTACGGGATAAAAGCATATCTGGTTGGAAGTCTTTGAAAGACTTCCCACTGAACTCTACTGGATGGTGTGCTTCAGATGAGAGCTTCAGAACTCTGTTCATCTGCCCTGTCAAAAGACTTCACACTGTCTCTGCAGGCCATTATTCAGATCTTACTGACCAACATGAAAGCCTCTGGAACTTGTGATGACTCAGTAAGCCTTCAGAAACTTTGCAGATTTGGCAAAAAATCAACCAAAAACCCATATCCCAAAGCTTTCCACTACACCTCTGCTCCGTCCCATGCCAAATCGGGGACAAGACGACAATGACCCAACTGGCAGCCACTCAGCTCTCCCACTGTAGCATCATGAGTGAAAATGAAATTGATTTGAAAATCCTTCGCCGGCCCTGGCTGGAACAGAAGGGATTATTGTGCTGATTGTACTAATACTGTGTCCCTGCCCTCCCCCCTCTCTCCCACTTTAATTCCATCGTACTCTTCTCTCTCTCTGTCTCTCTCTCTGACTGTGGTTACTCCTACTCTTCCCTCTTAAAATGTTTCTCTTTATCATCCTCATAAAAGCGTCCTCTTTTTCTACCCCCTTGTCCCCTCGTCTGAATTCATGCTCACTCTGTGAATCAGGTTAAGACAGCACAGCTGGAAGATTCAATGCTGGCAGTGAGCAAAGAGTGATGAAGAGATAGAGCCACGGCGAAATGCCTGGGGAGGCTCTAAGCCATTAAAGAAAGGCAGCTATGGAGGCCCCCTGGGGTCTGGACATCCCAAATTATGTTGCACTCTTGCCCTCTGCCCGGAAATCCAGAAATTGATCTGTTTTCCCTCTGCACTTGGAATAAAGCCTATACTGTATTGCCTACAGTATCAACTTACACAATCTTTGCATTATCTGTGAAAATGAATATTCTCCCTCACTGTGTCTCCATCATAACTTAATTTGACAGCAAGAAAAGTTGATGCAGGTCAGTTTTCCGGAATGGGTATAAACACTATACAAGTATGTATGTTTAACCGTGTTTACATTTGATATCTAATATAATGTATCTACAGTATAGCCTCAGAAACTCAGATCAGAACATGGTGTTGCTGAACTATCTTTGATGAAACACGTGTTAAATACATTTAATTAAATTCATATTAAGCCTGTGCTAGACACAATGTTAACGTTGGCTGATTAGGAAATTACCCAAATTATATGAGAAGGCCTTTTTTAATAACTTTTAAAACTACCTTTTTTTAATTGACTTTGGCAGTATTCTATCCTGGCAACTAAATTGAGGTATGGTTATTACTAGAAGATCAATATTGTTCCAGTTAAAGGGGTATTGAGTGATCCGTGGAGATAGCAACATGAAGACACACTTGCCCGTCTATAGCCTTAATTATACTATAACAAGCCAACAACTCTGTGCATTGTTACTGAATGTTGCACATGCCTTTAATTGTGCCCTGCCAATCTGTCAATAAACAGATTCCTGGAAGCAGCATTGTTCTAGATTGTAAATGTAAATGTAACATATAATGGCCCAAAAATAATATGGCCCTCAATAGCAGAAACCTTTTGGGGATAGAAATTATGTAAGATAATCAGAAACTGGTGCAAGCTGGTCAAGGTTTGCTTTTACACATCACCATATAATGTTTTTTCTGTGTGTGATTGTAATAGAACATTATAGAACAAAATAGAACAGAATAGAATATAATGGAAATGTGTAAAATGTTTATTATGAAATATATTGGAGATTAAGAGATTCGGTACTACATTGGTAACTGTGCTTTTTACTACAAACTGTAAGTAACTGCATGCCTACCATTCAGGTGCAGTATGGTTGGCACCAGGTGGAAACATAAAATACAATCAGATTTCACACAGCGGGGCATAGGCTGATTTCCAAGATCTGGAAAGTCTTTGTTCCTTGTTCCAAAAAAAGAACATCTCTTCCAAGTGTTCCAGATGCACCCTGCTGCACTCTAAAGCACCTCAGCCATCGGAGTTCAACAGTTGAGGGTTTAATAATGCAGATGAAAAAAACACAAGGTATTGTGAATCCTATCGGAACTTGGATAAGATTAATTTCATGTGTTATGTAGTGTCTAAGCCTCCAGCATATTTTACATGCGTAATATCTGGCTGACTGACTCAAATTAAAGGCATTTTTCTGGTTTTGATGAATATCCACAAAGGCAAAGCAGAAGCGCAGCATAATCTTCCCTGAAAGTAACAAGCAATGCAAAGTGTATTGTCAAAGTGCAGATAATTGACCCAGAGGACAGCAATCCCAGAGTCTGTGCCATTAATGCTTTAATAAGCTTTGTCAATTATCAGGGCTTTGCCTGACATTGCAACCTTCTCCTTAAGGCAACTACATATTGAGGGACTCAAGAAAAGCAATTAAAAAGTAAACTAATGTGACACAGAAATGGCTTGAAGAAGTGTTGGGAAACTTTTCATTTCTTCTTCCAGGATTCATATTGTGACGAGAAGAGTGTGTTCTCACTTTTTGTCATCATCCTTGTAAAAACAGAAAGCCTAAATCAACATGGAAAGGCAGCTCTGAAAAATGTGTCTCAGTGTCTTTTGTATTATTATTACTTATAGGTCTGAGACACGATTGGTGGGATACAGGCCTAGATTTATAACGCTTGGGTTTATGTTCACAATGTCAATGGGCTAAAAAATACATTCATATTCATCGCACAAACACAGCCTCGGGACAAATGCCAACCCCAGACAGACCAGATCATTAAAATGTCAGAGAACTTAGGATGCAGCATGGTTACGTGGTCACTTCTGGGAAAAGCATGTTACACAAGACCTTCTGGAGATCCAGAGAAACTATTACAAAATCCTACCACCGATAAAGGGTTACTAGAGTTTAATCCCACAGCCTACTGTAGATCAGATGAGCTCTTATTCAGTCCACACTACATATACTGGTGTTAAAATGTTTATCTAAAGCAGTCTTACATAGGGACTGTCTTCAGCAATAATAATCTCGTACAGATTAACCCCTTCATGACCGGTTTAGGCAACATGGTTCAAAGGTTAAGAGTAGCTAAATCTATACATCTGACTGTAACGTAAAGGGGAACATGCTAACACTGCATCTCAGCCTGTAAGAAAGGAGACTAGCTAGTGAAAATCAATGTACATTCAATGCTGCTCTATATAGGCACAACACTTAGCTGGGGTTATTTGTCCATCTTTATTTTATGTTCACTTTAGATAGAGTGGAAATTAGATTCTGTGAACAAAGCAGTGTCACAACATGCTGAAAAAAAACAACAAAGGTAGATCATTTGAATATAGTGCATGATTAGGAAATTCTGCCAGATCTAAATCTATACTCTATACTGCAATTATGCTTATAAATCAAGCTACGTGATCAACCACATCAAAGATTAACAATTAAAAAAAAAAAACGTCTGTTGTCATTATGAAATCCGTTAATTGTGCCTTTTATGTCATTTATATTAACACAAGGACACTTTGGATTATTTTGTTTGTTATACAATATTAATACATTACATTACATGTTATATTCTTTTATACAAAACAGCTGACATACTCAATACTGCGGACAATCCCCCCAGGAGCAATTTGGGGTGAAGTGTCTTGCCCAAGGACACAATGACATTCTGACTTCAGTGGGGGTTGAACCTGTGCTCCCCTGATCCGAAGACAAACGCACTACTCCACTGCCCAACAGCTAGTAAATATAAGTATATAAATATTAATAATAATCAAAACTGGACTAAAAGCAAGACTTCAAATGTAAGTGATCACATTATTTCGTCTTTCGAAGCTCTCACTTTGCAATAAAATGCACTAATCTTACAACTGGGTATTTTATGAAGGATTGCCATGTTTGCAATCAAGCTGTCAAAATGACATTTTATGCGAACTCCAGTAGTTATGGAAGTCTGGTTCTTACATTGTTTAATACATATCTTTGACACACAGCTTTCAAAGTGAGTCACACTCTGCCTTTTAGATTCACATGCTGGCTTTTTAAGTCTTAAGAATGATGAGGAAAATACTGAATGCATTTATTATTTCATAATAACACAGTTCTAGTCCCCTGGAAAACGTACAGCTCCGGGAACAAAATAAGAGAGCACTCCATTTTTTCTTTAAATATTTATCTCTACATGTATGGCAGCAATTCCAGTGTCTGTTGAATTTCAACACAGACAAACATTGTCAGTAGTTTATAGAATACAATAAAAAAAACAAATCTTTTAACTCAAAGACATACTGTACCTATAAATAATAAAACAAGAGAAACTGATGATGCTGAAGTGGTTTCTTAATTTTTTCCGGGGCTGTACATGTATTTTTTCTTTTCATTAGCGAAGCCTGCTGCTGTGTGTTCTGTCACAGCGGTTGTTTGGCCACACACTGTTTCTCTACTACAGCATCCCTCCTTGTGTGCCATGACTGTCATGACTGCAGCCACAGGCTCCTCTAAAGTAGCATGGGCCTTATTATGCCCCCAGGTCACCATATCTCCTCAGCCTTCACAAAACCAAGCTTATGGAATCAGATACACTATGTAGCTCGACAAATTACCAGCCGGCGGCCTCCCACCCCTGCTCAAAGTTCTCCCATTTCAGCCCTCTTGTTCTTTTTCCCCCTCTCCACCATTTTCGTCAGGTGGAAACTGGGTGTGAAAAATGGCTGTTTTTTTCAATGCAGCCACAGGGGTCTGAGTTGCAGTTTATCGTTCCCTGACTGACAATAAATAAAGCTGATCAATAACGCACAGCAAGAAACATTAGAAACGTCAAATTAATTATGACGCACCTTGAATACCACAGATGATTATTCAAGGATCATTTATCAGAGAAAATGGTAAGTAAGCTAATTTAGGATAGTTTTTTCTTGGAATATTATTTGGCTCTGACTGAGAGCAAAGCTTTCCAGCACGTCTAAAGAAGCAGCATGGGTGTCTGAAAGGCTGAATATAGCTAAGACACAGTCAATTGGATTTGAAAAGTGAAATAAATAGCTGTGACCCCTGGTGAGTTCAACAGTAACTGAGTAAATTGACTAATGTGATCAGCAGGTACCTGAATGGATGATGGCACCTGGTTGCAAGACGGAATCCATTAAAGAGATTTTCTGAGTGTGCGTGTGTGTGTGTGTGTGTGTGTGTGTGTGTGTGTGTCTATTTGTGTCTGCAGGCTTATCACCACGATAAAGGTCTATGCCATAACGGCTGTCTATGTTCTCCCACTCATTAGGCACGAAGGTTGGGTGGTACAGTAAATAAAACTCTGAAGGGAGAGAGAACAAAATAAGTGTGAGGGAGAGGGAAAATCAATGTGGGATGAGTGTCCTGTGTATAGCAGCCTATTATACCACTGGACTTCCCTACAGTGCATCCCATTTTGAGAGTGGGGGAGAGAGGAGGAGCAGGGCTGGGGCTGGGGGAGGCAAAGCGCCTTGTTTACAAAAAAAACCGAACCAAATCTAAATCCCCTTGCCTTTAGAGCCTCCAGCGAACACATGGCCCGGATCACGTGGTCACTGACATCTGCCCAGCAGCCCCACAATACCAGAGAGTTCACAGCTTGCATTGTATAGGAAGTGGAATGCGCTATTATGTACTGCACAAAACGGACTCCACGGAACAAACACAACTTGATTCAGAGACCGGAGCTAGGCATTAAACAGGGTGTGGTGTATTAAATCTGGAGATATATCAGGGCAGATACTCCCTGAGGTCAGAGGAAGGTTGGGTGGAAGAAGAGTGAAAAACATCTGAAATACGTTAAAGATGCCCTAGGTCACCGAGTGGGGCATACAAAGTTATGGCCTACGTGGTATAGTAAATCAGTTCATATGCAGTTGTTTACTCCCTGAGGTCATAGAGAGTGCAGAGAGTGATGTGGTACGACAGGAGGTTGTAGAACAAACCTCTGGACTACGTCAGAAGACCTCCAGGGATGAGTAAGACAAAGACTAACGTATATCTCACCTTATTTGGGTCCACATCCTCATAGAAGATCGCATTTTGACACACACCCACATTTCTCCTATAAAGTGTATGCACAAAGACTGTTCGGGGAACTTCCACAATTGGCTCTGGGAACCCCGCATCGCCCGTGTTGGTGTCTGATACTATGCTGTTGTGATAAACCTTAGTATATACAAGCTGGTGTCTCCGGAGACTTCTTCATCATCTTCACAAACATCACTACAAGATATACTTCAAGGGATAAACAGCAATGGAGTTCAATTCTTTCAGACACTGATCATTTACCAACTTGTCCCCCTGCGGGCTGCAGTTCATCTTTTCTTAGCCTCCCACGGCATTTCGTAAAATCAAAACAGGACTAAACCGATCTCTCCCATGATCCTGTTATCTGTGTCTACGATCCCTGCTTCTGCCATTTATCTATTCACAAACAGCATCTCCGGACACTATGACGCATTTCGCTTATCAAGCTCTTCTAGAATTAAGTAGAATACAAAAAGAGAGCACGGGCGACCACAGTATCGGTGCTCAGTGCGTCACATCAGCGAGGGCGTTTGAGCTCCTGGCTTCAATCATTATAACCCCCTAACCGCGCCAAAAAAAAAAAAAAAAGGATGGCATGTCACTTGCGTTATAGTTTGTATGTTAAAAGAATATTACAGTTTTGTTGTCAGTAGCCTACTGGTTAATGACATAAAAGTCGGACATGCAATCAAATCAATTCTCATCTGATCCTCAGTTGACTTATTTCTAATCTTGCATAAAAACAAAAGTTTTTAGCAAAAACAGAGAAACAATCTCCTCCAAAAATAAACTTAGTCAATACTATGATCTCATTCAGTACGCGATCTGCACCATGTCTCTGCATGCTCGCGGGGAGGATGCTGCTGTGCATCCGGAGAGAGGCTCGAGGAGAGAAAAGTTGGAACTCCTACCTTATTATCGCTGTGTCGCCTTGGCGGATTGTGATGTTGTCGGTGGCCCGCTGCATATCCACACTCCGGACGGGGAATCCTGTGGGGATAAGACAAAGCAGTCTGAAAAACGAAGCCTGCAATTGCCTCCAACACGATTTGCGTCCGACTTGCATGTTAAAGAGTGCGCTTTTCGGGAGCTTTAAATCCAAGGGTAGAAAACGAGGATGAGAAGTAGTTGTCCACACTTCTCGGAAAACGAGAATGTCTTAAGATCCAAAGCAGTGCAGTTGATGAAGGCTACAACACTTTTTGGACGGAAACGTGCCGTGATGTGCGGCGTCCTCGCTCTATAGTCCACTGATGCGTAATGCTTTCTGCGTAAAGGGACGGCACAGACAGCAACTGCGATGTAGAGAGGCAGGCTTCTTTTCAGAGTCCCCCCACCACATCTCTCTCTCTCTCTCTCTCTCTCTCTCTCTCTCTCTCTCTCTCTCTCTCTCTCTCTCTCTCTCTCTCTCTCTCTCTCTCTCTCTCTCTCTCTCCCTCTCTCTCTCTCATCCAGTCGTCTGGCTGTGATTCTCCCCTTATTGGTTGTCAGGACAACAGCACCACCTGAGGTCCCTTTCAGTGAGACACAGCTGAGTGAAGACTGAACATACTGACTTAAGAAGTAAAAAAGTGAAGTGATTTTGAAAATGTTTACGAAGGAAACGGTGTTGAGCAAGGATATTCTGAGGAGCAGTCTTCCTCTTTGGACAGAAGTACCATGTTGCCCAGGTAAATGTTAATGATGAAAACAAAAAAACCAGACTAGGTCCATAGATGATAATCCATGAGCTATATACTCCCTGGAGGTTTAGCTAAGCAGAAAGTCAGTTTCTAAGTTCGGAGCTCAGCTTTTCTTTACCAGACATGCACACCTCACGTCTAGACTGCCTGCTCTGCCACAAGGCTTAAGCTTGGTAAGCAATTACATCCACATTAAACCTGAGCAAGGACACACATTTTGAAAATGTGCACCTTCATATTTCAACAAAAATGAGAATGCAGAATGAGGTTCTAATTTCACCACTTGCCAATCAAGCACTGGCTTAATAGGCTGTGATCTAATGCTCATTCGCGATGTGCTTAATGAACTGCAGAGTAACAATTAAGTCAGTGCACTTTGCATTTTATTTGATTCAGAAATACATTAATACTAATGTGAATCGTTGTCATTCATCGCACGGTACCATTTTTTGTTTTGTCTCTGGAGGCGTGTGGTTAATAATTTTGGATCAGGCACATGACGTTTTAATTCTAGCATTCATACGCTGCATATGGATACTGCACTTGAATGTAGAATGATACAATATGAATATAACATTGCACTAAGTTGAGTGATCATCTCCTCGCATCTCTTAATTTAATGCAATTGTTCTGGTTCACATATAACAATGAGTAATCCTCTTCACAGAACTAGAAGCCTGATTGAACCAGTGCAGGGTGGTGTGCTTATACCATTTCCAGCAACAGCAGAATTTAAGCACCAGATCAGAGGTAAATGGCACTTTTAGAGCCAGGTCTCCAGCAGTTGCAGCCTACTGTGAAATGTAGGCTGTACAGCTAGATTAGAGACAATTGCAGTGTGAAAGACGTGAGCTGAAAAGGAATTACATAGAGATAATTGATATTTGGGATATTTTGAGGTGCTAATGTTGCATTAATTAAGGAGTACTAAAATGTTTTCAGGGGGGGGGTGCTCACGATGCTGATCCTTACTTGGCCCATAATAACCAGTGCTGGTTAACAACTCTACAAAGCTTCTGGAGGTTTAGCTATCTTGAAGAATGCACAGTTTATGAAAGAGCATATACATTAAGACTACTTAAAAAGAGACTACGGGTGCCCATGAGAGGAGGGAAGTGGTGCTTTACTGCATACAGATTTATTCAGGAATGGCTCCCATGTGGCTTTTAGCTTCACTTTTAGTTAAAAATGATTAGAAGTCCGTCAATGATTTGATAAATTGATGGTAATCGTTCTCATATGCAGAGAGATAAAGGAGGGAAAGCCATGGAAAAAAAGCAGCTTTAACCAGCTCCTATCAAAAGGTGATCCCTTGCTCACACACCCACACGGGTTATTAAAATGCAGGTGGAATGGTTGGTGTTGTGGTTTCAGGACTGGTCATAAACACATACAGTACATGTGATATAAAATGTGTGATTCGTGTCCCGTTTAGGTAGCTGTGATCAGAATCAATCAATGCTGACAATTTTCAACAGTTACCTAATCAGAAGATGACTCGATCTACAATAAGCACTGAGGTGAAATTACATACGTATTGAATTTGGTGCTATGCTCAAATACAGCTTTTTAGTTGATATGATTCAGGAATGACAAAAGTTGCATTCTAAAAGAATACGTATCACATACAGAAGCTGTATCTTCTATGGAAAGTAGTGCAGTTTGTGAATAATTAATTAAGAAACAACACTATTAAGTACATTAACTTCTTCCTATTTTTAAACACTGGGTAGTTTAACCTAAGAAAGTGAAAGCAAGAAATGCCCAAGGTAGTGATATTATTGAAAAACACTATAGAGCAATTTCATATAACTATAACTATGCCTCTGCTGCTTCACACTCACAGTATCTACGTGGCAATCACACCATATTGTAGATCACACTGAGAATTTTTATACTGGATTCAGATCTGTAAATGTTTTCAATATTCTTTAGCAAACGTACCATTTGTAAAAAAAAATTGACCCAAGGTTTGCGTCACAGGGCAGCTTCTATAGTGATTGTATTATTAAATATTATGAGGTGCCCTGACATTCTCCCCACCTCATTAGTCATAATAACTCCCGCAGAGCAACTCTGCATGGCCCCCGCCGATCAAAGAGAAAGAACTCAGAAGAAATAAATGAATATGTATGACTCTGGTGAATGAAAATCCACTCTTTAAAGTGAAATCACACATACCATTTCTGAGATGTTAGTCCATTTAACATTTGCAAATGTTAAATAAAGGGATCAGAGAATCAAGCCTGGAATCTGCGGCATGAAAACCACTTGGCACACACTCTGTTGACTCAGA
The DNA here is from genome assembly GCF_036324505.1 of Eleginops maclovinus. NCBI lineage: Eukaryota > Metazoa > Chordata > Actinopteri > Perciformes > Eleginopidae > Eleginops > Eleginops maclovinus. Next base: position 8,628,862 of record NC_086366.1, on the reverse strand, counting down.
GCTTGACTGACAAATATAGAGCAAATATAGTTTGTGCTATTCTGAGCAAACTTGGATGAGCAGTAACATGATGTTGTATATACGTATGTACGTCTTTGGTTGTAGTAACCAACAAAAGGTAGACGGTCCAAAAAAGCCTTCCTTCTGGGGAAATTGTTTCGCTAATAAGTATTACTAATGATCTCATAATAGAACTGCAGTTTCATGCTGTGTGAATATGCATGCTCTTTGATGTGATTACAGTGTAAGAATAGACCATAGCATTTGGTTACAATAATTTGTTCTGCAGTCTACTTCAAGTGATCTACAGCCAGCATGTGATGGATGATTTATAATGGCTGTTCTGCATACTTTATCAGACTACACAATTAGTTTGTGCTGCCGTTTGTCTCACAAAGCCAGCCCTTTTCAATTCAAAACAACGTGATGTGGTAGAAAAACATCAGGAAGGTTTACTGTTATCTTGCCTCCCTTCATATGACTTTATTACACCACAAAATGAACTGGATTTCATCAGTTTAACATGGATTCAACAATACTGCATAGTTTCCATGATTTGTGATCACTCTCTGTAAAAATGCATTCATTTGGGATATGTACTTTTATCAAAAAATGTACAGTGTGCTTGTGTCAATATTTCTTGTCCATTTAATGAAGCACTTCATTAGTTTTTTCCCCCCGGGCACTGCACAATAGCTGCCCACTGCTATTACTGTTAGGATGGGTTAAATGCAAAGGACAAATTTCAATGTGTGTGCTCTGCTGTGTGCATGTGTGTGTCCAATAAAGAGGGTTTCATCCTCCAATTCTAATTTCAGATATTACAATTGCCAACCAATTTATAACAAGCTCGCTTTACAACCTGGGCACTTGGTTTTTGTAAGACATGTTTTTTACAAGGCAGCAAGCGTCTAAGACACTATTTGATTAGATTATGGGAAGCATTGGATTCATTATTTTGGGAGCTTCACCTATACAAACAACTAAGAAACAAGATATCTCTGCTTCTTTTGACTCCATTTGGACCATCCTTGCAACTCCGACTTCAAGTAGGGCAATACTAACATTCATAAAGTTTTCCGTTAAACAATAAATGAACAATGGCACATTTATAGTGACTGATAGGCTACATTATTTTATTCGTTTTTCTCACATATTGTGCCGTTATAGTTCAATACGAAACATTGCACATTAAGGTGCACTGTATAAGTTACCCCTCTATGTCAAGCATTACTGCTTGTTTGACTCGTGTATAAACAAGATATATGTCATTGCATTAACAAAGAAAACAACACACGTAAAAACACCTGCTACTCCTGTGCAGTTGGATACAAGGATGAGACAGGAAATTGCTACTTGTCAGTAGTTTAGCAGATATTACAACAGAAAATTATATAGTAATCTAATGGACTTGGAGAGTTTTAGGAATGTTTCCACAAACACCATTAGGACCTGCGCACAGAAGCAGACATTGCAATTCACAAAAAAAAATGGGTTGATAGCTAATATAAGAAATTTCACAGGCTGTTAAACTGGTGTCACTTATCACACTGAGTGCAAATTGCAGTGTCTCAAAGTCTGTTCTCTAAATAATGTCCACAGATGGAAGTCACAGTAGGAAGACCGACGTGGAGGTGAAGAAAGACTTAAATATTATCACACATTATCACCTTAGACAAACGTCCTTCAGTTTGGTTGCAGACCCAACATTTTGCAAACATGCAGCCCATTGAGCCAATTGAAAGTTCAACAGCAAACTTCACACTACCAAATGGAAAGTGGAGCACAATCGTCCAGCTGCATGGCCGCAGCAGAATTTCTCAGCATCTAACCCTAACCTTATAAGTACGTCCAGATGGACGCACAGATTTCCAGAGAGCCCACATGCAGAACGCAAAACAAATTTAATATTACATGAATGAGGGTTTGTTGTTTTGTGTTTTTGTTCTAGATATTGGGAATCACTCTGGATTGTGCAGTCCCCGTCCTTTGGTTCAAATCAATAATGGCCTATAAAGCTCTAGAGTTCTAAAGTTTCTAGAAGAGGATCTATAATGAGATTCTGATTCTTCTCCCACCTCCATTGTGCACTATCTATCCTCTGCATGAAAACAAATAACCCTTACTGTTGTCCTTACTATAGGTGAGCAATGAGCCAGGTTCGCCCTTTGGATCTTGTTTTGTTTTTTTCCCAGGCCAAATACGTTCTGTGTCAAGCTAGGTAGGTTGCATTAGCCAATCATCCTGCCCACACAAACCCACACACGTAAAGTGTGTAGATGTTGGTGTGTGTGCGGGACAAAAACACTGAGATAAGAGATTAAAAGAAAATGAGTTTTCTTCTCTTCATAAAAAAAGGAGTGAATGCATAATTTGCCCTGGCATTCCTATCAAAAACTGAGTCTTGGCAGTAAAATGCATGATACGCAGGAAAGAGAATACCCAGCAACAAACTCAGCAGTATACAGTATCACCACCAATACACACTCACACACACGGACACACCTTGGCCTGAAGCCTCTTGCACTCTGTCTTTCCTCTGTCAGCAGAAAATAAAACAAGTAAGTGGTTACATTGTAGACCACATGCTAAAATGATATTTATTTTAAAGTTGATACAGAAAAAAATTTCAAAACCTCCATCATTTTCTAATCTAATTGACGTGCACAATATGACACACTGTTTGGTGAGTGTAGTGAATGACCAATTTCTCTCAGAAAATGTATTCTATGCGAGATGAATACTGCCTTTTTATAACTTGCTGGCAAAAGATGAAAGTGACAAATCATCACCTATGGGTTTTTTAAAGTTGTTTTTTTCTCTTTCGGTTGGATTAACATCAATGTGATCTGCATTCCCAGAGAGCTTCAGTATGTTTAACACCTCCCTGCAAAAAACAGCCACCACCAAACTGCATTACACTAAAAAAACAAACTTCAAAGAATATATTATGCACAAAAAAACACTCTAAATTCCACCTGTAGGAGCTCCTTTGCATAAAAGCCTGACCTTGACAACGTTTAAGCTGGCCTGTGAGTGGTTTCATGTTTGAGCAGATGTCTAATTGAACTGCAGATCTGATGTAGTTTTCTTTGTGCAGGCCGGTTGATATGTAGTGATTTCCTACCCCAGATGCCGATGTGTTCAGGTGCATTCCCGAGATGTATGGGCTGACTTGTACAGTAATTGTGCCTCATAACGTGATAAAGTCTAAATGGTTGTGTTCTCCGATGACTGTATGTTCTGTGATTAAAAAAACACATAGTAAGTATCTGCTTGTCAAAAACAGCAACGTGTTTTCCTTCTAGTTTCCTTCTCTCTCTGTGAGTTTCCATTAATATGTGCTTTACCAAAAGCTGTTATGGGCCCACGCCACACTTAAAGTATGTCATACTGCCTCACAATAGCAAAGACCACACTCTTAGATCTGCAGAGGCAGCACACAATATTCCCTTAATGAACATGAGGAACGCTTTCTTCTTGTAATGGGATTTTTTTTTTTTTTTTGTGGGTGTTTTTAAGAAGAGCATTCAATAACATGTGCTTAGCCCATAGGTGACCCGGCCAAGGTGTAATTGCACATCGCTCTCTGAGCAACACTGTTACCCTGAGTTATTCACCAGTTGAGTGCATAAGGCAAGTTTGTTTCAGGCTTCTTTAAACCTATGGAGATAGCTTCTGAGCTTTAGATGGAGTTGAAACTCCAAAATGCTATGGTCAGCTATACTAACTTAGATAACTTTCCTACACGAGGTAGCAATACACTTGGTTATATTTCGTGAAGTAGATTTACAGCGCACAAGCAAGTCAAAAGGGATTAGCAGAAATAAAGCATCATCATTAAATGTATGTACTATCTGAGCCTCTGACTGCCGTTACTTATTTGTTCTCATAATATATGCCATGATATAAGGCAGAGCAATTACATTAAAGGGGTAAACGCCAACGCATATGCCATTGTGTGCGAATTGTCAGGGAAGCCAAACATGCTGTGACACCATGTATATGTAAATTGCCAAATGTTGAACATTAGCTTTCCAGGACTGTGCACATTTCATCTCCTGCACTGCCTCTACAACCCTCCACATACACACAAACAACAGCTCCCCAATCTTCTTGCAGAGGAATGCTTTGCGTTGGCCCCTGAGGGTCACCCCTCCTTTTTCTATTCAGTTCTGTTAGAGAGTTCAGGCATTGAGAGGCCATGCTGAGGAGGATTGGTTTAGCTGCAGCAGTGATGTTCAAGGTGAAATCTACGGTGTGATGAAATGAAATATTTCTAAAAGTTCAAGGAAGTGCACTCTGTTAAATCGAAGGAGCTTATCCTTGCGAACACAAGACAACTGTATAAGTCACTGCACAATTATGTCCATGCTAACAGTCACGTTACCACTCTTCACTTAACTTGTTGTTTGTTTTTATAAATCATCTGCTAAATTATGGGATGCCTTTCAAGATGTGAAGGATGACTAATTAGGAGAGTTTTTCACAGATACCACATGACTCTGAGGGACTGCCTCATTTATGCCCAAATGTATTCTTCTTTAATTACATTTTGCAAACTTCAACAGATATTTCAGAGATTTTGACACAAGATAGTCTGAGATACTTGATTAGAGTGATACTGATACTTAAAGTACACATTGTGTGGACAGATTGTTGGATAGAAATGAACAGGAATAGTTGTGGCAAATGAACACCAAAACATTAACACACAGCCAAACGGACTCGGCAAAACTGCATCAAAGCTGCACACTCCTTCAATGTGTATCTGTTGCTTTTCAAGATCATCTAAGGTAAGGTTTGAACATGTTTTTATTTCCGGGATATTGGTTTCAATATGTACACCAAAGTTGAGAGTGAGCCTAATAGAACAAATTAATAGGATAAAAGGTACAAGCTGGTGGTTAAAAAAGGTACAGACTCAAATGCTTGTAATAGTGGAAGAGAAGGGAATGTTTAATGAAATGGTGGAAAACACATATTGAAGTTGCCATGCCTTACCTTGAAACAAAAGGCTGCATTGAATCCCAATACAACACATCCCTAATGTCCACTTAATATATTCCTGGGCAGCATGTACAGTAAACCCTAAAATCTACCTTTGGAACATCATGTGAACAAATCTCAACAATTTATATTCCCCTCTTACAGGAACCCCCTGCTGGGACTGTATTGTATTGATCCCACAGCAGCCAGAGGCACAGTTGTTTTTTTAAATGCAACTGATATGATTCTTAGTTTCTCGGCTCCTGGAACATCTAACAGCAAGGACAAGTCTCTTCCGGACTTAAACACGTCTTTATCTAGCCTTCACACTACAGTAATTCAGTGAACACCATTTACTGACATAAAGTTATTTGAGGATTACATTTATTTATTCCAAGTCAAGAAAAATGTGTTGAAGAAAAATGTCTTGTGTGAGTAATCCAAATGCTATTATTAACAACAGCTAAACATGTAACACCTTCTGGAAGCAAACATAATCTTCTTGCATCAGTATTTATTTTTGGTGCCAAGCTCGCAGCACCATTACAGCTAACTAAAATCATGTGATTGGCAGGAAGAAAGGCTGTGAATGTGTGCTGAAAAAGGATTTAAGCGAGGTGTGAGTGGGTAAAATTGCTGAAAACCCACATGATAATTTCTCAATCAGCTTTACCAAATCCCAAAATGTAGAAGGGCCCTTAGGACGAGAGTAAAGGCACACACAGGCATGCACAAATCTAAATTGTTCTTTTGCTAAGCAGTCGTGTGTGCATCCAAATCTTATCTCTCCACCCCCACTCAAGTTCTTCTATATCCCTTTTCTCCCACCGCCTCGTGTTGCTCTCTCCCTGAGATGAATAATGTACACCCCCTCATTGTTTTGTATGAACAGAGAGCAATTCTCTGGATGAAATTCTCTCTAAGGGCTGGAGAGCCACAGGCCTATCTCCAGGCCCTCCTAACTAATCTGCATTCTCCCTCTGTTCTCTTAATTGGGAAGCCATGGACAAGAAGGCACAGTAATTGCAGGCAGTTGTTGCAGATTTCTCATTTTATTCCTCCCTTGTGGCTCATCCTTATGTTCGTCTCCCCAACAATTTTCCTCCCTAAGTCATATTTCTTTTTATCTTTTCCTCATATTTTTTCTTTACAGGCTCATCATCTTCTTCATCATCATACTGTAAACACGTTTTTATCTTCATAGATTACCGTCAGAAACAGAGGCATTGAAGGGAGGCTAAAGGACTGAGTAAATAATTATGCGAGGAGAAATAACCACAAGCCACAACAGTCAATAACAACCCAACATTGCTTATTAGATGTTTAAGGGACACTGCAGTGGCTTCATTGCTTGAGATAATAGCCACAGTTCACGTAACATCATCGTCTAAACTGGAAATGCTCCCTAAACCTTGCGTGACATAAATTAATATCTCTCTCTGGTGAATTACAGGCTAAATGTGTACAGCAAAGGAATGACAAGCCTGTGGCCTCTGGGTGCAAAGCACTATACTGCACCTAAGGGATCTTCACCTCCTTCAAATAGCAGCTACAACACTGCTTTATAATCCAAGGAGCTCAACAGTATTGTGAAGTGTGTTCACATCCAGGCCACAGGCAACATTAGGGTAATACTCCCACAGAAATGTACCATCTTATAATCCTTGTAGCCCTTTGGCTGTGTTCAGACATATAACTACACTGCATAAAAAAAGTGCAGTGGCCCCCTCATTCACTTCAAAGAGATTACTTCATTGGCTTTAAATCTCATTCCTGTTCAAATAATGTGTAACTTTACAGAAATCTGGCAAACAACGATAATGAGTTGGTGGAAACATATTGGAAAAATTGCATTTATGACAGTTGTATATAAAACGACACATGTGATGTTTTTGATTTCTCTGCCACCATTTCTTGTCTCTTCAGGGGAGCAGAAACTGCAATAGAAGTTTAGGATGCTTCATGTACAGTACATCATGGTTACCATGGTTTTCAAGCAGTGGTTCAGTCAGTAGGGGCTTGGACTGGGAATCGTAGGGTCACCGGTTCAAGTCCCCGAACAGACTTGAAAAAATGGAAGGTGGACTGCTACTTGGAGAGGTCCCAGTTCACTTCCTAGGCCCTGCTGTGGTGTCCTTGAGCAAGGCACCGGAACCCTCCAATCCCCCCTCCCCATTGCTCCCCGGGTGCTGCACAATAGCTGCCCACTGCTACTAGTACTAGGATGGGTGAAATGCAGAGGACAAATTTCACTGTGTGTGCTCTGCTGTGTGCATGTATGTGACAATAAAGAGGGTTTCATCCTCCGATTCTATCTATTCTATCTTCTGTCTACTTCCTTTACTCCGAGTCAGGTTTTTTAAGTATAACTTTCATTCTGAATGACTGGTAAAGTTGAATTAAGAGTGAAGTTAACAAGTGTAAAAAGGTGATTTAGCTCTGCAGGACTGAGCAGGATGTTGAAAAGAGAGAATTAGTACTACTGTTAATATGCAATCAGTGTATAGCTAATCAAGATCCAACTCTGATCAAAAGGCTCTTTAGTAAGGGTGTAAGTGGAAGGTCTACTATTGTTAATACCCGTAATAAACCAACATTTCTATTGTTAATCTCACAATTATTGACCAGCGATTTAAGCGTGGTGTGAGTGGGTAAAATTGCTGAAAACCCACATGATAATTTCTCATTCAGCTTTACCAAATCCCAAAATGTAGAAGGGCCCTAAGGACGAGAGTAAAGGCACACACAGGCATGCACAAATCTAAATTGTTCTTTTGCTAAGCAGTCGTGTGTGCATCCACATCTTATCTCTCCACCCCCACTCAAGTTCTTCTATATCCCTTTTCTCCCAACCAACATTTCTATAGTTAATCTCACAATTATTGACCAGCGATTTAAGCGAGGTGTGAGTGGGTAAAATTGCTGAAAACCCACATGATAATTTCTCAATCAGCTTTACCATTTCTATTGTTAATCTCACAATTATTGACCAGCATGCATTTAGCCAGGATGAAGTGACTGGTGGGACAGGTACATTTAAAAAAAAAAAAAACACATCTATTTACCGTACCAACAACCTCAGAATCGTTAAATAACAATAGAAGAATGCTGCTGTTTTTTAAACATCAAAGAGCACATTTATTTATAAGACAACACACATTATCGTAGCACCGTTAGAGCCTGAATATATTTTGAATTAAAGAGTGATTCTCTTACAGCAGTTTGCAGCACATTCTTCTCCCTCTTTCTCTTAAATGTGTTTTATCTACCTTCTGTATTTAGACCAAGCAGGCTCAGAAAGCAAAGTGAAGTGCTCTGTCTGTTGATCAATCCCTCCTTGCAGCACTCAGTATACATGACGTCAACAAGAAACAATACAAATAGACACATAACGCTTAAATAGGGTGGGGGGATATAACTGGGGGTGGGGGGCTAAGCTCCCTTAAGCCCCCTCGTGGCAGTAAATCTTCTCTGTTGGTCTTGAGATGGTGTAAACTCTCATGTTTCTCCTGCAATAGATTCAGAGTCTGCATTCATCTCTGCTGACATTTCAATACAATATACATCTTATCGGATGGAAAAGGCAGTTTAACCACGCCCCGAACAACCACATATATATATATATATATATATATATATATATACTGTATATACAGCCGCAGAAAAAAAATAAGAGACCACACTTCAGCATTATCATTTTCTCTTGTTCAATTTTTCTCTGTGTTGGAATTCAACAGACACCGGACTGGCTGCCGTACATGTAGAGATAAAGATTTAAGAACAATTTGGAGTGGTCCCTTATTGTTTTCCGCGGCTGTACAGTATCTGTATATGCAAACACAACTGTTTTGGTGGAATTTTTTATTTTAACTTTAAAATCCAAACATATTGAACTGTTTGTATGTGTGGTCAATTTGAAAGTCTGATTCTCCAGCAAGAGCCTTAAAGGCAGCGCAATACTAGCTTTTTCCTAGTTTCACATATTTATACAGAATGTCAGCTCAGGATTCAATGTGAAAAGTGAGATGTACCAAAGTAAAAACTGGTGAGTTGAGATGAGGGAAAGGATGTCACAAAGTTATGACCACAAGCATATGAGCAAGCAAACGCACGCACGCACGCACGCGCGCACGCACACACGCACACAAACACACACACACACACACACACACACACACACACACACACACACACACACACACACACACACACACACACACACACACACACACACACACACAACCAGTCAAGAATGCAAAATCGCATGCAGATTTATTTTTTGTTTTACTTTTCACATCAGTGCTGAGCAGCCCACCATGCAGCTCCCCATTGGTCCAGTTGGTCAATATTCCCCTGGTGGCTGATTTAGCCATGCTTACAATACTGAAGTTGTGGTCTTAAATATAGATGATAAAAATAACGCTACACTGCATTCTTATACAGTATGTGTTTTCTCAACTCTGAATATTTGTCACCGATAATGCATTTCTGAGGTGGCCTATTCAACCGAGACACCCCACAGCCCTCCGCTCAGTACTGACTTGATAAAGTCAGGCTAGCTCATGATAAACATCCCACCGGCCTGACTACGCTTAACCAGATAACAACAAGGGAAAATATGTCTCCCACCAAGAGGTGGAAATAAAATAAGTACATTAGCTTATGTATGTATAAGTACAGCCATATTCCACTGCATTTCAGTGGGAAATACATGTTTCAATCTGACCGACTTTGGTTAGTATTATCTTCCCAACGAAATTTGCACAAAACTAAAATAGGTTTTCAAAATATACTTCATTGGTGTGTGACCCCTTGTAGTTCATATCCTTTGACAAGTTTCAGATAAGTCTTTAGTAGTTCTATAGGCATTTGCCCTCAAAACTTCTCACAGTGGTCTATTTAAATAACAATGTGAGTTAACAGCTGAGTGGGAAAACAAGAACAAAAGAAAGGAGACAAGCATACAAATAAAAGGAAATAATAATAAAAACATAATCCTGTTATCCAAATTGCACAAAGACAACAAACACAACATGCTTCAGAAGAAATATTTGCAGCTAAGGAGCGAGTAAAGGAAGGTGTGAATGGAAAAAACGGGGTCCCCTTTTGACAGTGTTAAAACCTTTGCTGCATTCATTTTTAACTACTCGGATATGGACTGAATAGTACTGAGAAATGGCTGAAACATAGAGAGCTGCATTATTTAATTAATACTCCAGGTCAGAGGTACAGATAATTGATTGGAATTTGGAAAGACAATGATCAAATATGACTTCATGATCTTTTGAATCACAAAAACAGGACCATTCATGAAGATGAAAAGTTAGAGGGAGGACTGATGTCAAAATAATATGATTTATTGTCATCGTGTTGGAGAGAGTTTCCAGGCACTAATGATTACATGTCATAAAGACAGATATTGAGGTGAGTTATCTTGTTGCAACATCTTGCCCTGGGATGCGGGATTCGTTCCCTTAATTTTTCAATCCTATTTTTGTCCCAATAACTTATATAGTTTCAGTTTGATGTATTCACTAAAATACCACTTAACCACATCCTCTATTGTCCAACCACCAAGATCCAATTAGGAGAATCTCAGAGTTGATTGAAATGTTAATTTTTGTGATGCAGTCACAACTTTTAAGCTTGACTAGAATTATCTAGGCAGACTCTATCCTGTGTTTTGCCCTTTAGGCATCATGCAGGTTGGCTTTTTCTTGGGTGAGGTTGTTTTTATTCTATAAAGACATTTCAAAGGGCTGAAAGAAGTGAATTCTTCTACATTGAATATTACATACAGGTAGGAAAGTATTGGACCAAGTATAGAACACTGGGAGTACTCACATGGCAGGCATTTTTTACTTTTCTTACTATTGTTTATATATGCAGTATATATGGATTTTTTATTTAATCCCTCAAAAAAATGATGTAAGAAACATACATTGAATACAATAACATGATCCAAAGTCATCAAAGCTGTCGCCTGCTCAAAGATTGCCCTCAGATCAACTAACTCTGACACAAGTGACCCCCTGAACTGCTTAGATTTCCACTATCAGATGGAAACAAAAAGCAGATTTCGATCAGTAGTGTGAAAAATAAATTCAGTAGAGACTGCTTATCAGTGAGGACAAAACAATGAATGAAAAAGATAACAGCAGAATGCAGTGTAGCTACTGTGTGTTATCACAAAGCACAATGGTTTTGTCAGGTGCACTGTAGACAAAGTAAATGACACAGTGTAGTCCTAGGCTCTCTGGAGGTATCTTTCAAATGTATCCGTGTATTATCTACCAAAAGGTAACCGGGCACAAGTTGGCTAGATACGGAAACCTGTTTAATGTTCTACACTAGGTCAACACAAACGTTTGTATGTGCTGTGTGCGTTTCCTGACTTTAAAAGGCTTGTCTCTTCTCTCGCTGTGATAATAACCTTTGCAGGGAGCTGCTGCTGGGAAGGAGGAAAGGATGGATACACAGGAGAGAGGTGTAGAGGAAACTAGGGAGGGTCAGGCGGGAGTGGAGGTGACCTGATTCGCAAAACCACACACACACACACACACACACACACACACACACACACACACATACACATACACAGACACACACACACACACACACACACACACACACACACACACACACACACACACACACACACACACACACACACACACACACACACACACACACACACACACACACACACACACACACACACACACACCAACTATAATCCATCACTGCATTACTCGTCATTCCTGGACCTGCCTTAATGACCCAGAGCCGTCTGTTACTGTAGGAGCCAGAGGTGATTCCTGGAGTTGTAACACACAGGAACATGCACGTACACACACTCCCACACATACACAACCATCTTTGTGGTGCAACACAACATTGCAGGTCCATCTGCTGCTACCAGCTCATGGTGGAAAGGGCATGGACACATGCTGATGATAATGGGGTTTATACTCTTTCCTGACACTTCTCCATTGTATTTGCAACCATGACCCCTGTATTTTAAGCAGTTGTAGGCTAAGAAGACAAGCAGAAAAGGCATAACATGAAAGAATGAATAAACTTAAGATGAAAAAAAGATATATTAATTCGCTAAATTAGTATAACAATGCTAGAGAACTGTGACTGAGTGCAATGTTAATATGTGAGCTAGTTTTTTAAACTGTCTCAGCTTATTACCAATGATCCCTATTGTGCTTGACAGTGTCTGTCGATGTCAATTCCAGGAACAAACTTGGACTTCTTACAAGTGATAGCTACTCCAGCAAAAAAAGTTCCAAAAAAAGAGCCCTTTTGGGTTAAATCCAATTGCTGTGTCAGGTGAAATTTACTGGCAGGAAATGCAAAGCTCATACTGTATACACAAGCCAACCAATACTCAGTCGGGAGAAGGTTGATCCTATTAACCCTTTAAGCCTTGACCAAGACAAGAACCTTTATCTACAATCCAACATACGATGGAATATGGAAAGGAAAATAACGGTAAATTGCCTTTTATGTGTTTTTTTTTATGTGTATGAAGAAGAAAAAACACGTTTCATCTCTGCAGTTCCAGCAGACATCTTTTCCTTGTTTAAAAAAAAAGGAAAGACACATACTGCAACTGGGCCTTTGTCTGTCTGAGAATAATGCTATTAATGTTTCATGGCTCAATCAGGGTTACCTAGAATTCAAGCAAACAGAACGCTCACACTTCTAGTGACAAAAATAAATGTCTGATGAGAAAATGTTCATTTAGTATGAAACATCTCATTTGTTGGCAGAAAACGTAAGCAACAGCAAAGTTGGACGGTGCATTACAACTACATCTCAGCAACAACAACGCTCAAATGTTGTATTTTTTAAAATGGTTTAAATCAAAAAAACACTTTCACAAATTTAGTGTGAGAAGCTGTTCCAAGAAAAAAACAACCTAAACTAATTTCAGCGCCATCTTTCGTGCCTTCAGTCAATGGGTATTTGTTACTGAAATGTTTTTTATTGTTATATTATTTTTATACAACACATTCCATCTTACCAGTTTTTTCACATAACATGTTAAGTTTTTGATTGGAATGAAAAGTGCCAACAACAAAATATCTAATAATATACTGGCACGACTTACATAACTACCACAGTTTCATCTGGTTGCAAATAGTGCAGATAGTCATTTCAATTCTAAGCTATCTGGAGAAAAGATGTTCAGCATAAGTGTAGGTTACCTCTCAGACATGTCAGCATCTTATGTGCCCCGCTGTTTGACAGACTGAGGACAACATTGAGGTCGCACTGAGAGGGAATGGCGAGAGGCGGAACTGTGGTTCTTTGGTGTAGCATGTGTTGCTGCTGAGCATTGCCCAAAGGGCTACACACTCAGTGGAAGGAGGTTCACAGTACAGCGGGTGGACTGTAACTACTTTAGAATAAATAAAATATAAGAAGTGCTCTGCCGCCCCTCACAAGCTGCCAAACTACAGGAAGCAGCGACCCATCATTTTCCGTAAGTCACTGACTTGAATGTTTGCAAAGAGAGGTTAAACTGAATTATAGTAATTGTTCCAGGACAATAGGAATTCTACCTTACCTGACACCACTGATATTTCACAGTGTTTCAGGATTAACGGGGTATCAGGAGATAACAAGTGTGAAATTGAGCAACACCTGTTCACAGATTTATTCAGAGACTCAAAGCTAACTGCTTTCTATGAATGTGTAAATGTCAGTTTTTGCTGTGTGTCTTTACAACCTCCTATTATAACTCAGAAAGCTGCACAGTTTTGCCCAAATTTCCAGGCCAGATTTCAAATGTGCAAAGTGTTAATCTGTCCTAAGAGGTAGTGATTTCACGTTTCGACCCTATTCATGGAGGACTAATTATAAAGTTGGTGGAAAAAACTGAGTTCATTTTTTAAGTGCTGACTGTCTGTCTGTGTCAGAGGGACAGACACAGTTGGCAGGTTTAATAAACAAACCTTTTTTGTTGGACAGAAGGAGTAGATCAAACAAAGCCAGCAATGTCTCAAATTCATCCAGATTCCACATTCCATCATGCACCATTGGATGTGTAAAAAATTAGACCTAAAAGTCTGCAACATTTTGAACTGAAATGCATAAAACCTCCCACTCACTAAGAGCTGGAGAGGATTACGTTAATATCACAATGTGAAACAAGAAAAGAAGACAAAGGTTAAGTATGCCATAGTATATTTCCTTTTCAAAGCCAATCATTTTATTAAGTAAATATTCAATGTCCCTAGGATATCCACTCCTACGGTTTCTTGCATATATGCTATGGTTCAGAAGCAAATTTTAGCTTCCATAATAACTGATTCAGTCTGTTGTGGCAATGTCTCGTTTTGGTTCCAGAAAAGAGACAATCTAACACTCAAACAACAGAGTTATTTATGGTACAATAATTGTTCCCAAAATTTAAACTGTTGAATATTTTGCCTGTTTTAGAAGAAGTGATGCATTTTGTAGGGATAAAGCTCTGAGATAGCGGTTCACACTGCGGTATCTAACGCGAATACACATCATTCCATATTGGTCCCATTTCACTAAAGATGTTACTGTGTTTTTATCATTCAACTTGTTCTTTTTCATCCGTTTTCTTATCATTTCAATATTGCTCTGGCTGTCTCTGTTGAATAACACATGAACATTTCAAGCTTCTACCTTGTTTTAAAACAATAAAACAGACTGTCCTACATGTGAACAAATGGAAAAACACTTTGATATTTGTAATATTTTAGTCGCAAAATGGACAAAACAACTAAAAAACAATCCAAATCGTCTATTATTATATCAATGGCATTCAAAAAACTATGTCCTATTTAGTTTGTTGTGTTATTTTTGGGATAGGGGGCTGGAAGTCTTGTGAAGCATATTCTTTCTTCAGATAAGACAAAATATGACAACTTCTTAAACAGAGAGAACTCTTAAAAGTGTGACACAGAACTGTCAAGCTCTCAAGTCAAAACAAGGTCTTGAGTTAAAAAATTCAAATAAATAAGTATCCATCAACCACAACGTGGGTTTTGACTGAAACGTAGTAATGATCCTTATGTTAATGCTGTACAGTAATAGTAACAGTTTCATACTGAAGCTTCAATGCCACTCCGCATGGCTCCGTTCCAGAAATAACTGATGTTTTAATTCAATTTGAGATGAATTGACTGACTGCAAATCCAAAACAATCCTGAGTTTAGCCATCTATCATAACTGCATTGTGTACTCTGCTACACTGCGATTAGAAAGTCTTCCAGTGTGGTGATTCATTAGATGCTCCGTATGTGGTCTTTTGATGGCTGCTTGATTGATTGCTTTTCTTCCACAGAGCTGTAACTTGTCTAACTTCCCAAGCATCTGTGTTTGGATGGAATTGGCTCATAGTGAAAAAAAGAAAAGGTTTGTGCAACAGTTCCACATTATTAGGCAATTTCTGGTAATAATCACTCTGGAGAAAAACTCTAAAATAACTAATTTCTTCCCACATAGCACAGCGACGCCTTTGCAAATATGGAGTAACTGAGTCAAGTGTGCATTCAGCAGCAAACCTTTCTAGCTCTGAGAAGTTCATTTAATGGCTCACAAATAAAGTCCATTTAATAGTTAAATACTAAAGACTGAATCTCAATTGGGACAAACAAAACCACAATAGGCACAGCTGTGTTAAAAATGAAGCCTCAACCTGCATATTTTAAGTTTAGAGACACAAAATAATATGAATATTTCAAAACACTGGAAAACAGGCTTCCAGGAAATGGGCATTGAAGAAAATGCTTGTTGTGTACAAACGCAGTACTTGCACTACTCTTACATTCTAGTCTATGATGTAATTTGGGCTTAAAAAAATGTTTTCCCATTGACTTACATTGGGAAAGGAATCAGCGTATATATACTTTTTTAGCTTAATAAAAAACTGAGTCAAATCAGAGTTATAATCCCTCTCCATTCAAGAGCCGATAGCAGGGAGATTAGAGGCAGGGTAAAACCTAAGTGCTCGTGCTCTATGGGCCCTCATTCAGGTACTTTTTCAATCTACAGTCGCTTTTTAGCTTCATGCACCACTGACTAACTTTCATAGGAAAAGATGGGGCTCTGTCTCCAACTCCGTATCCACTTCTCTTTATACATCCATGCTTGGAACACCATAACACTTTTGGGTAAATTATTTATACAATTCCTATGTCTGAGTTTGTGGCTAAAGCCAGCATGGTAAGCTTAGCCTAACACAGTGGTTTCAATCTGTGGTACGCATACCAATGGTGGTAACTAACTCTAACCCTAACCCTAATCTCAGGCTCGCTAATCAAGTCAGGGACAACATTGCTGAGCACCTGAACTCTCTCCGACAATAGTTTGCTGAATATTTCCCAGCGATGGAGCAGGGGAATACCTGGAGGCAAGATCTGTTTCTCATTAAGGCTTCTGACGTCCTGGAGGAGGACTTATCGGCTCTTGAGCAGGAAGTTTTAGTTGAACTGTCCTGTGACGAAACATTGAAATCTGCCTTCAGAGGCCAGACATTGCTGGAATTTTGGATGCATCGACGCAACAAATATCCAGTGCTTTCGGACAAGGCAGTGCGTTTTGTCATTCCACTTGCGACCACGTATTTGTGTGAGAAATGCTTCTCTTCCCTCGCCTTCATTAAGACAAAATGTAGAAGCAGGTTGGATGCTGAACCAAGTCTGAGGCTAAAGCTAACCTCAATCGACCCAGACATTTCAGAACTCTGTTCACAGAGCCACGCACACCCTTCTCACTAAACATGATAGGCCCAAAGTCGCCATTACCAATTAACTTTTTTATTATTATTCTTAAGGGTACATTCCCTTTGAATGCATTACTTGAGAAGGTCACAGTATGCCTACTATTCTTAATTCTCAATGTGTAGAATGAGTAGCCCACATTTTCCTTCAAACCTTAACATAGTTACTACTCTGACCTTATGGCTCTTACTGCAGTACTTTTAATACTGAAGATTACATATTTCCTTTGTTTTTCTATAGTACACTTGATCTTATTCATGATTGTTTGATTACAGTGTTTTTGGTGTACACATTATCTCTCTCTTTGCTGTGAATGATTAATGCACTGCAATTGCTTATAACAGGATTGGTTGACTCCAGTTTTTGAATATCCATGTTCAATTCTTTGAATGTTTTTTTTTTTTGCAGTATAATTTGCCTCACATGATTGGTTGACTCCAGTTTTTGAAATGAATATGCAGTGCTGTGAATGTATATGCAAGATGATATCCCCATTTGCTGGGTAGGCCTATGTTTTGATGTAGTAGTTGTTATATTGTCACTTGTTAGTGTTTAAATACAATACATGAGTTTACATAGGCACTTGGTTGCTTCAGTCAAGTAAAGTTATGTGAATAATACATAATATTCTTAATATTATTGCCTTCTGTGTAAACTCTTAAAGGCCTACACTACTTTATTTTATTTCCGGTGGTATTTGGAGAGCCAAATCATTTCTAAGGTGGTACACATGGTAAACAGTGGCCTAACACAAGACCTCGCAAAACAGCAAGCCTAGTTCAGAACAAATGTTACAAATTCCTCCAAAAACAACTCTTACACTCCCTGTTGACACGCATGTTGTTTATTTAATCTGTAGAAAACCAAAGTATGAGAAGAGAAGTATGTCACAAACTGTGACAGCCAAGCAGCAGTTGCCAGGCAACTGGTGGACATTCCAGGAAGTTGCGCTAAATGAGTTTTTAACATTTTGGACCGTTGTTGTACGGATTAAACACATGTTAATACTTATTAGCATACACATTTATACATATAGGTGGATTTTGTTGCTGTCGGACTGAGTCAAGCTAATTGATTTCCTCAGATTTTTTTGCTAAGCTAATAAACTAACCGGCTACTGGTGGTAGCTTCATTATAACCATAACATGTCCTCCTGGTTCTCTGTAACAACACTAAGTTTGTTTCCTAATTCACTGACATATCTCTTTGATTTGCATGCTGTGGAAGGCAGTATTACAACAGTATTTCTTTTTAAATCAAGCATTAGTTTAATAAAAACGTTTCAGAATAATGTTTTTTGCTTCTGTTCTCATACCAGAAAGAGACATGAGGATAGGACACCTCAAGGAGAGAGACAGAATGAAGTCAAGTGTTTGAAATTGTTCGTTAACGTTATAAAGCCAAGCTAGTTCCTCCGCAAGCTTGACTTCCTCCCCATATTGCCAATCTACTCAGAGCAAAAGCAACTTAATCCCCTCACAAGTTAATACATCCACCTTTGAAGCAGAGTGAACACACTTTCAGTAAAACCCATAGCAAACATTGTTACATATGCCCAAATTTAGGTACTAAAATATATTTTTCTTTTAGTTCTTATCCCCTCTAAAATAGACATGATTGATTAAACAAAGAGAGCTTAATTATTAAAGTAATACAACAAAATATAGAATAGAAATTTTGAAAACTTAAAACAGTATGAGTCACAAACACTAGTGGTGATTACATGAATTGTAATTTGCCCCACTTTGTTCTCTTTATATTTGGCCAACATGTTTTATTCTCTTTGTCACAGCAATCGTAACTACTCTTGAGAAAAAATGGGAAAGGGAACACAACAGAACAAAGGCTTTAGCTGGTCCAAAAATAACATTATTTTACTTGGCTGCTCCTTGAACAATTAGCTCTGCATGAAGCTGAAGTTCCCTGTGTGTACGGCTGATATCATAGTTGTGCCAACTAAAAGGGAACATTTTTTTCTTGGATATTTGTAATTATTTAGCTACAACAACCAACTGTGTTGGTATGTTGGGAGCTATTGATATTACAGTTGAGCAGCAACAAATCACTGATTTATGTTTCACTTTCAAACTGCAGAGCTTGGATGAACATTTGACAATTGATTATGTTTATGTTTTTAACAATGCTATTTTCAACATACAGCTTGTCTCTATGCAAGCACATATAGGTACATATGTGTGCATCACTTCATTAAAACGTTATATAAAGATATGTTTTTGCAATTATTTTAATCACCAGAAGCAAAAAATAGCCAGTTTTGAAATCTTTGTGGTGCTCTATATGTGCAGCTCTAGTGATAGTGATTACACACTGTATAGAAAAGAAAGACCATTATATCTGGTTTCAAATGTAGATGGCCGTGTTCTCTCAAGGCTATGGGCCTTGCTTTGTGCTATTTCTGGTTCCCTTTATGTTTTCCTTCAGCATGTGAGTCTTTCCTTTTTCCATTTATTTAGAGATTGGTTATGTTGTTTATACAATGTTGAGGATACAATCTCAAATGAAGGACAGGAAAAAATAAACAGAATGCAACAAACATAGCACAGAATGACCACTTGTAAACTGCATGTCCTACTTTGTGAATGCTCATATGTTCGGTATGAACCAAGGTTGTAACTGTTTCGTAAGAAAAATATACTACTCGTGTCAAACTGCTGAGGTAGTGTGCATATTTGAAAATAAGGCATTTGTTAGATTTGTACCTGCATCATTTCTCAATAAAATTATAATTATACGTTTGACGAAACAAATTGCATTTTATTATCCGTGAAATAGTGATTCAAAGAAGCAATTAACGTTTTTTGTGTCAAGTCAGTCCCAATATGACTGAGTGCTGAAATGGAGTAATGTGATTTAACAATACATTTTGTTTGAAGGCGCCTTTCTCGGCACTCAAGGACACCGTACATGATACAAACACAAAGACAATTAAAGCTGCAAGCAGCGATGAGCGGGTCTGAGACGCTGGCAGGATGTTGTCACATAGTCGACATGTGTTGCGCAGGTGTTTTCCAGAGTCACTCGTTAGAAAAAGCGGGAAGTTTCAGGCCGATCGGACGACATTCATGGGAGTTACAGCATTAACACAAACATGATCTGTCGCCATGGCAACGGCATATGATGACATCCCATAATACTCCTAGATGTGTTCAGGGCTGCATCAATATCAAACATGTTATGTTTTAGGTCATTTGGAGCATGTTAACTGGAGTTAAGAGAAAAACTTGTTGCCATGGCAACGGCATACGATGACATCCCATAATTAACATAGAGCTGGTCAGCGTGTGGCCAGTAACCATTATCTGCAGTCTGGTGCGATTTGGTTGAATTTCCATTGACTTATGATGACAACGTGTTTTATGGCGAGCATTGACTTTCCATGGCAATGGCATATGGTAACATCCCATAATTAACATAAAGCTGTTCAGGGCCGGACCAGTCACCATCATCTACAGTCTCTTGCCTTTAACACGATTTTCCATTGACTTATAATGACAACGTGTTTTATGGCGAGCATTGCGTTTCCATGGCAACCACATATGGTGACACACCATAATTAACATAGAGCTGTTCAGGGCCGGACCATTAACCATTATCTGAGGTCTGATGGTGTTCGTACGATTTTCCATTGACTTACAATGACAACGTGTTTTATGGCGAGCATTGCGTTCCCATGGCAACGGCCGACCGTGAGATCGCAGATTCTGCTTAGAGCTGTCGAGGCATGGACCAGTGACACATAGGCGAAGATTGGAGATCGATCTGATCGTGTCCATTGGAGTTACAGCGACATCGTGTTTTATGGCGAGGGATGCGTTGCCATGGCAATGCCACATTTTGTAATGTACATTTTGACGTAGAGCTGTTCAGGGCAGCAGTGTTAACCATCATGTGGCATTTGGTGACTTTCTGAGCATTTCAGTTGGAGTTATGACATCATCGTATTCCATGGCGAGGGGTCGCCGAAAATCGTACGAACGCGAACATTGGTGCTAAATAACGGCTACGCCGTGCAAAAAAAAGTTAGATTTCGTGATATCTTTTTGTCGCCCATGTCTCCAAGACGCTACCCGACGATTTTCGAGCCGATCGGACAAGGCCCCTCGGAGGAGTTCGTTCAAGTACGAGGGCTGAATTTGGCGTCGGAAAAACGCGATAAATCGCCAAATTCAAAATGGCCGACTTCCTGTACGTTTTTTCATACAGGCCCAAAAGGCTTTTTTGTGCGTCTCCGGATCCTGGATATGCGTAGCGATTTTCGTTTGTTTCCGAGAAAGTTAAAGTTGGGGGAGTTAACGTTAAAAACGGAAGTGGGCGTGGCCTACGCAATTTTTAGCGGAAAGTTCCAAAACCAATTTCAGACGTCTATTTTCAACGGGGGACGGAGGAATTGGCATCAAGTGGAATAAGCAGTTTTGAACAGATGTGTTTTGAGTTGTGTTTTGAAATGGGGGAATGAATCCATGTTTCTGAGTTGGAGTGGTAATGAGTTCCAGAGACGGGGAGCAGAGTGGCTGAATGCTCTGCTCCCCATGGTGATAAGACGGGCGGAGGGGACGGACAGGTGTATGGAGGAAGAAGATCTGAGGGAGCTGGAGGGAGTGGGAACATGGAAGAGGTTTGAATTTGAGTTGAACAATCTGGGCAAATGTAGCGGTCCAGCACAGTCATCGGTTAAAAATGTATTTCCTATTGAAGCTGGTCTTAACAGAAATGGAACTTTAATTTGGTAATGGTCTCTCTAAAAAAGACTAAATACAATTGTCATCTCCACTTCTTCAATGAAAGTGATCAGCGATCTGCTGGGAGTCGAGCTCAATCGTTGCCACACATCATACACGTCTGGGAACCGCAGGACAGACATTCGCTGTCTTATACATTTATATATATATAAAGATCACAAAGTCAATTTCCTAAGACCGTTATTTCAAAAGCAACCTTTGACTGTCATGATGCTTACGGTTAATGCATAATCGTATCTGGATGTATGCAATTAGTTTATTGCAGCACCATGGATGATGCCACCAACAAGTATGTGAGAGGAGGCCCTGAGTTTAAACTTGAAGAATAAGTAACATAATGCATGTGTTGTGAAAACACATTGGTGAAATAGCTGGGGGCTATTCAGGGCTATTCAGAGCAGACATTTAATTTACTTAAGTGCAGTGTTGCACAGCTAACGCAACGGATGTGGAAAAAGCAGTAAATAATCTGTGTGCTAGTATGTGTGCCACCTCTAAACATTGTATACGTTATGGAATTGTTTTGAATCGTCAGGCTCAATCTGATTCAAAGCCTCCTTGTAGCAGACAATAATTCAGTTCAGTAAGGTCAGTGCAGGATATCGAAGATGTTACCGGTCCAAGATGGATGCTTGGTGGAATTGATTCCTGTTTCATAACTTGAATGGAAATGTACATCAAATTAGATAAAAGCCATGTGCAGTGCAATTTATTTATGTTAAAAAATTGTTGGAGGAGAGGCAAATTGAGGGTTGTGAAGTTGTAGAGAATCCAATAAGGTATCAGAAGATTTATAGTGTTTATACCAAAGGTAAAGTGATGATGTATGTTGCACATTAAGGGCCAAATTACAACAAAAAAAAGACATCATCCAACAAAATCCCAGGCTAACAATTTAGGCTGTTTGACTTTTCTTGGTGTGATGGTGTTTGAGCAAGAGCGACATTGCAAGGGGGAAAAATAAAGAATAAAGAGGGAGACAATGCCCTTAAATCATCTTTCCAACATTGACACTTTTACAACTCCACAATGTTGAATATAAAAAAAATCACTGTGACTACGAGTTTGAAGAGGAGATTTGTTGCTGTGGCAACATATGTAAAAACACAAGGTGTGCAGGTGCCCCAGCCAGTTGCACCACGGCCGGGGGCCATCATTGTTAACATTTGACTACAATATCAGTAAGTCATATTTTCTTTAACAGTATCATATTTGGCACATGACTTATTTTATTCACTATTTGTTGTCGCTAGCACAATTGCAAAGGGATTGGTTTGAGAGGTGTGTGACAGTCAAGAGAAGCGATTGGAAGCTGGATGTGTGGGCGCTTTGTAATACAATGTAATGAACGTCAACGTCAGACAAACCCCTTTTTGTCAGCACAAAAAGTACTGTTGTTTTCTACACTGTTGCTTTCTTATTCAATGTTTTATTTCTTTGTCCTATTTAGTTTCAAGAAAAAAAATAACATTTGTCTGCTGGGTTCCTTCAGAGTAAATAAGAAATTGTATAAAAAAACCCACCATAATTAGCTCATTGGGGGAGCTGCGTGCATGCATTCAGGGGATCATTCTGATTTCAAATGGGTTTATCGTCCATGAAATTGCATATAATGGAAATTTGTCAATGGCTTATGCTCTGATTGTATTTCCCTGAGCAGAAGCGGGGACAGGCGGAATTAGAGTCAGAGCAATAGTTGGGTGTCGGGGGGGGGGGGAGCATCAGAGTTGAGGGGGGCATAGATGGGTACATTTGAACACCATTTCTGTCCGCCATGCTATTATGTCCCCATTAGACTCCTAATCACATTGGGATAGAGAGGAAGTTGAGAGGCAGGCATGTTGCTTTGTTTACAAACCAATTCTATGTTCTCCCAGAGCTAGACACACCATTAGCAGTGTGCACATGAGATCATACTGATTTGAACATTAAAGCAACAATCAATGCTTCCATTCAACCATACATACCGAATAGCCTAGCGAATCAGTTGGAATAAGAAACTGCACCATCCAAAAAGGCCACTGATAGAGTTTACCATACTTCAACTAACACACATCATAAATGTTCCTTTTGTTGTATTTCTTGTCAGCTTAAGAGTTGTTTAGTTTTACAGCTACTCCACAGCAACCCTTTCAACTTCTCCCTCAGTGTGGCCAAAGAAGCCAGACTTCAGCTGGTGGAGTTGTCCAGCTCCATTTATTTATGGTTCGCCCTCGAGAACCTCTCTGGTCTGATACCAACTGCTTACCACCTCCCTTCTTTCCTCGACCGTCTGTACTCAGCCATTTCCCTAGCTCTTTAAAAGTTCACTCTGAGACAGCATCAACCCTGACTTAAGCCATAGCCCTTGCTGATGCTTTCTGCATTTCAAAGTGTTTGGTTGGGCTGCAATGCAGAGAGTGGAGAATGAAATGATAAGGTGGCGGGGATATTCTTCTTCACAAACTGCTGCGATACATACACACAGAGTATATACTTTTAAACACATATGTAGTCACACGGGGTGTAATAGTTCACAAAAAAACGTACTTCTTTAATTAGAAATAATATAGTTTAACACAAAACATGCACCTGCTGTTTAATCAAACACACTAGCATGCTAGAGCTGGCAGCAACTGTTGCACTTCCAAAACTTCCAGGGGAATATAAACCAGAATTTAGAAGTAGTAGACATAGACAGTTAAAAGATTCCAAACTGAACCAGAGGTCCAGAATCAAACATTTTGAAACAATTACACATACTGCTACGTCTCTAAAATACTTAGGGAGGAAGCACTTTTGCTTTGTACACCTGGTGTTCTAATAATGTCAAAGTCAGACACAGGGAATCCATTTTTCACAGTAAGCAGGGAGAAGTGTATGTGTGTGTGTGTGTGTGTGTGTGTGTGTGTGTGTGTGTGTGTGTGTGTGTGTGTGTGTGTGTGTGTGTGTGTGTGTGTGTGTGTGTGTGTGTGTGTGTATGTGTGTGTGTGCCTTTCATCCGCGAAAATAATTGCATGCATTTGACAAAGCTTTTACAGGTCTCATATCAGTGAAACTGTGCATAATTTCAAAAGAACTCCAAGACGCTGGTGCCAAAAACTGTGTTGTCTTCTAAGTCATCTCTTTGGCAGATTTTAAAGGAAGCGTTTGCTTTTCTCAGAACAATGGTTTGACTTTAGTTTATTAGTCACCACCGATGTGTGATCTTCAGGTAGTAATTACACAATAAATATGTTATTTCAAAACACTTATAAAAAGGCCTTGGCATTTCCCTGTCCAGCCATAAAAGAACACACATGTCCTGTTTTCATTTTTTGTCATTCAAACTTTTTTGATATTTACAGAAGTAGATTTTAAAATGCTGCATATTTTTCACCAAACATGGACAACTTTGCACTCAGGTGAACGTATAGAACTGTACCTATATATATATATATATATATATGTATGTATAGCACTGTGACATCAAAGTTATTCCTGCAAGTGATGCAGTATTTAATAATTGGTCTTCTGCATTAAGACAACAAATTAAATAATTATAGTATGTTATGAAGGCCTCAATATTTCAGTGACAGCGCAAATTACAGATGGGCAAAGCAAACACTACATGTTTTTCTTAAATGCTGCTACACAGTAAACTTGCTATTATATGCAAAAGTGTATCAGAACATTTGAATTACTTTGCTATATGCCACCACACTGTGGACTGCCATTACACAAACAAAGACAGCAATACTTATTATATCTTAATGATTACAAAGACACACAGATATACTGTATTGTGGTGATGTGAATTAGGACTGGTCTCACAGGCTAAAGTAATGAGTAAGCGTAAAGGCATCTTTAGATCTGTGTGGATGAATTGGTGAATAAATCGTGTCACATGGGACACAGGAAACCTCAGTATGTACCTCTAAGCTGAGAGGAACATGTATTTATTTTTTCTGTCTGTCAGCTGTGTAAACGTTACTAAGGCTCAAACATCTGGGTTGTGGAACTGCTAACATTTATACAAAAGCAAACTAATTTACTGTTGTAAATAACTGCATAGAATAGGGCTAACATCAAGTAATATCAGAGTGAAATGTGAAAATGACGTATGGATGATTAAGTATTTAAAAACTGGATAAACGCCGCTCTTAAACAAGTTCTCCAAAAAGATTGATGGATCAGAACACGACCAAAAAACAAGACCAGGACAAGCATTGTCCTCTATAAGATAGCGATGTTGGATTAGGCATGTTTTGTCAAAAACAAACTTCTATCACTTATATAAGACTTGTCGTCCACACAGCCATCATTATCAAAATGGCCACTCTGAATAGAATTTTCAAAACCATTTACATTGTTGGAAACACGGGTGAGTGTTGGTAGAAGGCCAAAACAGAGATAAAGATATTTGCTCCAAAAGCATCTGCAATGACTGTGGACTAAATGTCTCATTAAATGTCGTCAATGTAACAAGCCACATAATACGACAAGCTAATAGCATGACAACGGTCTGTCAACAGGGTAAAAAAACAACAGCAAAACAAGCAAAGTGGAGAGTATTTCCACATTGCAAAAGCATTTTTCTGCTTCCTTGGTTTATTGGCATCATGTTGTGCTTAGTAATGAGAAACAGTGGAAAAAGAAAGTTGAATTGCGTGAAACATTATGATGTTGACAAATTGTGAGTACATTCTGTGCACACCAATGTCTGCTACTTAGTAGAAAGTGCCTGACCCCAACTTTTACAGGAAATCTCATTCAGTGCATTCATTTTCTTATAGGTGCAATGGGGAAATAACATGGAATCTAATTGAATACTTGAGTGCTTTTTGGTATCCAAGCATGAATAGCTCTCCAGTGTAAGCTTGCATCCTCAAGGACTCAAGGATTTCTTCTGGCAATTTAATATTATAGTGCCTTTGATTTATAATTTCCCATCAATTTGAAAATTAAGTGAGCCTAGTTTGAAAATGCTACAGCCGATTAGAATAGCCATCAACCTGACAGACCTCCATAGCAAATTAAATGAAAAAGAGGGATATTGAATCACAGGTAGAAAGTTGCTTCAAAGCGAGCTACAGAGCTGCATTGATGATAAAATGATGGATAATGGCAGTGAGGTGTAGAAGAGATACGTAAATGTAGTGGAGGTGGTAAGAGGAGGTGCAGCACAGGCCTAATGAAGAAAGATAACAGGGTGCAAAGTGATGTAAAAAAGGGTGAGATCTAGTAAACATGGAGGGGAAAGACAGCAAAAGACCAGAGAACAAGGGGGAAGAGAAAGATAGACAGTGGGAGATAGCAAGAAAAAGAGAAGAGTGATTTGGTCTGACACAAGCTAACCCTCTGGATCCAATCCCACACCCATAAGTAAGAAAAAGCAGAGTGCTCTTCTTTGATCCTGAACACTTTGAACATCCTGTCAGCCTTGTACTTTTCCACCAATGAAGAAGAACGAAAGGCAAAAGAAAATAAATAAAAAAAACTCTGGGAGATGAGTTGCATGTAAGCCACTCAACCAACACTCCTCCCTTTACCTTCTTTCTACAAGTTTAGATTTTCTGCATATGACGTAAGGAAGGGAACATGTGAGGAAAAAGACACTGGGGTGAAAGAAGGGGGAGGCAGGGTAAGTGCAAGATGGAGAGTATATGCGTCATTGTATGACATACTTGGACAAGAAAATCAAAAACAAATAATCATGTTTTTCTCCCACAAAACTGAGGAATCATGGAGAACAAGGGTCCCATTCAGCATCCCTGTTTAACTGTCTCTCTGTTTCTCTCTCTGTATGCCTGTATCTATCTTCTTAGTTTTATCATTTCTCTTAGCAACAAAAGAAGTGGGTCTTTAAAGAGAGGCAACAATAAGGAGCTGGTGATTACACGACTGCTAGCAGCCACCACGGCATAATCGCAGCCTGCCAGACGTTCCCCTGCCTGCAGAGACGGACAGACACACAGATGCTCTTACGCAGAAAAACATATAATTATGAGCCTGAACACACCAGGCGCTATTGACTCATCATTAGGGCAATTCTTGGTGATAGAGAAGGACACTGTAGCCTGTTGCTGCAGCCTCAAACATGACAGAGAAGAACACAAGGCATTAAACTATTGTAAAGCAGACAATTCAAAATGCTAATGGGAAGGTGTTGTTTGAAGGATAACTGAGGTGAAGGCTTGAAGAGAGTGACTCCAATAAACTTCCGGATAACAAGGGGTAATTAGAAAATGCTTAGCCTTGACTGTTTTGTCAAACACATTAGGCTGTGTTGGAATGATGGCTGACATCAAAGGAAGATGACACTGTAAGCGCATTATCATGGTGGTTATAAATCTGCCGTGAGTCACTTTATTTACTGCACAGGAATAAAATGAGAACGCTTTTAAATCAGAGCCGTTTCCCTGGGAATTCTAAAGTTATATCAGTGTCATATTAGGCAGTTTGTATATCATCAATACCATGCTTTGTATTTAGAACACGCTATATGGGAGAGCACTGATTAATGCAACCTTTAAAATATAAATATTTGCAGGAGAACAAGGTCGCTGTTCAAATCTCACGTTGCGTGTCCCACGGGATAGGTTCATTGCACACCGACTCTGAAGCCTGCAAGTATAATAATATTAAAAAGGCATACATATGATTTATTTACAATAGCAAATAAACTGCAGCAAAGATCGTGAAGAAACGACAGTGAAGGTGTGTGTTTGCATGTGTCTAGAGGAGATGTGGAGGTAGCACAACCCGCTAAAACCAACTTGCCAGCTGCAAGCAGGTCCTATGGGAAATCCTCATTCTGCAGTTTATAAAGACATCTTTGTGTTTTGTTGTAGAGAGGACACACTAACACATAGACATTACAAAAGAAAACGAAGCCACCATAGACAATTACACATACTAAGACAGTTATTTCTCCTTTAGCGGCGCTGTCACCAGTGGACATAGGTCTGACAATGGAAGTGTGTGTTTTTGGATACTTGCGCGTGTCAGTAACTGAGCTACCCAGAATGTCTTTGGAGACTGCAGTGGATAGTGTTCAGATGCGGGCACACAAAGCAGCAGTATGCAGCAACTGCATGTAAAGCATATCCTCATTGTTTTCTTCACAAAGAAACAGTGTGGACGCAGAGGCAAGTCAATGGTCACAGTTGTTTCACCGACAAATACTGAAAATAAAGACATCTGTCTCTTCACTGCAGCTGGAGAGCGTAATGGACACTGTGAGAAATTACACACATTTTTCTTACATCAGCAAACTACCACAGAGCGGAAGTGGAGAGAGGAGAATGCACTGTACACAAGAAAGCTATTGTACAGCTTTTAACAGCTAGTGGAAATGTAAAGTTAAACAGATTTGTTAACTTTTTTAAAGCGTATGATCACAGTTGCAAAACATTTAATTCAGGTAGCCTGTATTAGATGCAATTTTGATACGTTTTGAAAAGGCCCACCAGATTCCTCAAATTAGAGATGGAACACACTGAGCAGACCTTTTGTCTTCACGTGGCTGCAGTGATTTAATCAACCATACAGCCTTTGGGCAATAATGGATCACTGATAACTGAATCTCAATGAGGTTATTGTCTTAAGACAATAAAATGTAATTTCATGTGTATCTTAACATAATATCTAGCCCAGTCTCCTTCCCACGGCATCTAATACCGACCTTTTGTAACAAGCATATTATAGTAACGCACAAGGCTACCTCAATTAAGCATTTGTATAAAACACAGCAGGCTTTCAAATAACTACAAAGGACTTTCACACAATAAGAGGCTGTTTGTGTCCCATGAAAAAGCAAAAGGCAATGTGGAGTTACGTTTCAATTCATCTTAACTCAAACCATAATATTTTCCTAAACCACACTAAGAAGTTTGTATTAGATAAATATAATCATGTATCTGAATTCACAAAGTTAAAAATACTGCCACTATAGAGAAGTGGCAAGATCTTACACAAGGGGTGCAGACCCTGTGTCTGTAGAGTTGATAAAGACAACAGACGGATCTACAGCATATAAAGATATATTAAGCCAGTATACCATTTCAGCAGAAGTCTGTTTTGTGTCTTGGAAGGGGGTGAATACTTGAGTGTTTATACACTTACATTATTTCAACAGTTTGTATCCTCATTAGTTGTGCCATGAAGCCATTTTAGCAGCAAATATGTCACATACTTACACAACAGATGCAGGTGAGAAACATCTGCTCGCCAGCAACACATTGGCTCGGTTATTGCTGCAAGGTCAGTGTTGTTTGTCAGAGCACATAAGGCTCAGTGTGTACAAGTAGATAATATTGTGAAAAATACTATGATTTAGTATATGGTATGGGTTTATCCGATAAAGGGTCATTGTAGCTAAGACATAGAGAAGTAAAGTGATTCGTTTTTTTGCAACAATGTTGGATTATATTATGCATTTTGTAAGGATCTTTGAGCTGAATTCAATGCTGTAAAATATTTATTCTGGGTTTGTATGTTTAAGATAGCTGCTGCTGTTACAGAAATTTTCATCATCCTCTAACTCAGCAATCTGACAAAAAAGGATGCATTACTTTTCACAGCTCAAAAGTTTCAATGACGCAAAAGGCATCCCATCATTCTTAAAAATATAAACTGGCTAACTATGTGCAACCTGTTCCAAATTATCCTAGGATAATTTGATCGTCAATGGCAAAGAAATGATGGTTCATTTGCTCATTTGGCTGCGACATCGCCTCTCTGGTGAATTGAGTATGCACAGCATGTTGTGGAACGAGCAACTGCTAACATCAATCATTATTTGGCCTTGTTGGAAAGCTATGGCCCATCCATATGCTGGTGTGTCCATGGTCACTGTCTCCCAACGGAGAGGATTTGGCTTTCTGTTCTCCGCAGATGTTCTCTGCTTGTGTTTGCTGCTCCTGCTGATTGTATTACACCAAGTGTATGTCTCTGTTTGAGAGTGTAAGTCTTTCTGAGATAGAGATAGTAAAAGAGTGACACAGTAGTGAGAGAGACTGTCTTTGTCCTGGAAACATACACACACATACACACGTCTAATGCATTATAAGCCCATCTGTTGAGCTCTGTGCCACCAATAGAGCTGTGAGGCTTCGTTTAACACCTTGCCTGTGATGTGAGACTAAGAAAAATTACATAACTGCTGTGTTAAGCCACTTCAGTCATTTCATCACTGCTGTGATCAAGGTCTTTAAAAAGAATCACCTTTAATACGTAGCAAAAAGTGCCCAGATGACTTGCTGGAAAGCTGTGAATAAAACCACAAGTTAATTAACGGTTTCAATATGGTGTAATTTGCTTGGACGGTCGCTGATGGGAAGCTGCTAACTAGGTGCAATGTGCAAAAGTAATGTTGTTGTCCTGGAACCACTATCAGGAGGCTGTACTGGGCATTTTTGCCTTTTGTCATTTTACATTACATTATTCTATGCTGGATTTAGCTTCACAAGAACAAGGATTCATTCAAGAATGCTTGAATAATGCGAAACATTTTGAATCATCACCCTGGGCCCTGGTAAACTGTGCTGGGGATCTTTTATGATTTCTGACTTCTTCTGGGTTATTTAATAAATAAAAAACCTGAAAACCCGTTATGAGACGGTAAAGCCTACCGTGTGCGAAATCTATATCTCAATGTTTACGTATAAGTAGAAAGACCAACAGTTATATAATAATAAGTGTGTCTGGACATGTCATATTAATGTACGTGCATGTTACAGGTGTGAAGCTTTTCTAAACTACTGAGGGGAGTGGCAAACAATCTACAATCTGAAAATGATTTGGGGGAGAATGTATTACAAACATAATGGAGGGTTTGGAGCGGCCTCAGTAGGGTCACTCAGCTGCATACATGATCAAGCATTTGTAAAGCAAGTCCAACTTTCCTTGAGGAACCACACAGTAGCAATCAGTTCCTTTCTGCTCCTGGGAGTGGGCCTCACCGGTGGACTTCACACTTTATTATGCTGGCCAGCTATACTGTAGTTCCTCAAACAAAGACCTAATGTTGGATGGACATTTGCATGTACGTACGTATGTGTCTGTGCGCATTTGTTTGCTCTGATTTGGAGGGATGAAAGACAAAAGAAGGCACAGGAAGAGGGAAGAGGGAAAAGGGTCCAGGAGAAGATGAAAGAGAAAGAGCCTGAAAAGAAAAACAAGAGGGAAGCAAAGCAAGAGTGCACAGAAGAACACACGCACGGAGCTTTATCCTCCAGGCAGCAAAGAGAAAGTGCAGAGGGAAGGAAAAGGAAGGAAGAGAAAAACTTGAACTCTAGGCCCCCCCTCTCGACTCAACATACACTGACTCATGAAAACAGCTGCTCCTTTTTCTCCCAAATTTCCATTGTGTTAGGCATACCCTGACATTTGTATGTCTTTAGCGTTGATGAGATATGATTTAAAGGCATTACTTGTAATTAAGATATTCCTCAAGGGAAAGCTTGTCTTGTCTAGCCTTCACCATTTAGATGACTCGAAGAATGACTCCCTCTCTCCTCAACTCTATAAAGGTTTCCATTAAGCTTTTGACATTTTCCCATCTCAGTATTTGGTCTTTTGCAAAGGGAATACAAAAGAGGAATGGCTGCTGCTCTAGGCACTAATACCTATTTAGGGGAATGTTTTCTTCTTCTAGATGAAAAACATTTCAAAGACCAAAACAGCCTTCTGAATACAACATTTCAAATGGTTACTCTATCAAACCTCAATCCCACATGAGTCTGTGAAAAGGTATTCATAGTTATTGTTCTGAGATCTCAGAGGTTTTCTGCCAGTCTGGCTTATAATTCACCTGACATATTGTATTCAGGAACAGTTTATTATTGCTCTGCCAGTGGGACAAAGTGCTTGTCCTAAAGCACCTTTTGTGATTTGACTTTTTTCCGTTGCCTGAATATGCAATTCAGGCAGAAGACGCTGAGCCACTTATGATATCTTTCAATATATCAAATAGAGACCGTTTCAAATTAATTTCAATGAACATTGTCTCAGGCAGCTTGATGCTTGGATGGACACATACATACTCTTGCACTTGTCACATAAGTCTCAGCCGTTAGAACCAAAATGCATGCTGTAAGCCCAACAGAGGTCCCAATAGAATAAGCCAAATAAAACAGGGGGCGGGGGGGGATAGTGCCTACTTCGATCCTGATGTTGGTGCTAGAAAGTTAGAGCAATTTGATGCCAGTGGGTGTAAATCTTTTATTTTTGTTCATTCTATCAGGAAGGCAGTGCCTGACAAAGCAGAAAGTTGCCCCTACGAGGCGAAGCTGCTGAGCTCACACTTGCACGGATAAGAGCACACACGCATTTGTGTTAATAGCTTTAGGAGAACTTTACTGATTGGCATTATTCCATAACCCTGAAAGGAATAGTTCGAAATCCAAAATGTGCTTTCTTGTCAAGGATAGCAAAGATCGGTATGACTGACATTTTAGAGTTGTATTGATCTTCCCATCTTACTCTCTGCGAGAATGTCAAAAGTCTCAAAATGATTCCTTTAACGTAAGCCATGAGCATTTAATGCCTACTTTAAGATGCTCCCCTTCAACACATAAACATGACATTAAATAATCTCAAATCTACCCTCAATATATCAAAGTCCCTAATATAGTCACAGCAAACACAACTGACTTTGGGAGAAGTGTAGTTCCTTGTCATTGAAATCTATACTTTTGAGAAAAATATCATGTCTGGCATTGTTTTTCTCCTAATAAGCAATGCAACAAGATTTCTACAGCATAATTTACAACCATATCTTAACCTTTAATAAGAACAATACATAGTATCAAAACTTGGCATATGAGAGTGCAGAACGTCATCACATTTACATGAAGCTCCATCCCTGCTCTGCATTACTTTAGTGCATAAAAATAGGAACATTCACACACACTACTGCTCTGATACAAGGAAACACACACACACACACACACACACACACACACACACACACACACACACACACACACACACACACACACACACACACACACACACACACACACACACACACACACACACACACACACACACACACACACACACACACACACACACACACACACGTTCCAAAGTTCCAGCTCTTTAATTCCTAAGTTTTCTACTCAGGCTGGCACATGTGGGGGAGACGGATGCTTCAGTATCAGAGACTTGCAGACTAGCACTCAAACTGACTAATCACACAGCCAGAGAGAAAAGCTCGGTCGAGAAGGAGTACTCATGCTGCTGCCAAAGGGGGAGGAAAAAACAAAAAAGAGTATAGTTTAGGGGGGTCATGAGCGGGGAGGCAATCAGAATGAGTTTGACAACAGAATAAAGACTACAAGAGAGGAGATAATAAAAGTGATGGTGAAGGAGAAATAAAAACAAACTGAAAAACTACTGTTTCTTTAGAACACTGTGGTAAATTGGATTTATTGAAGTCTGGGGGAAAGTAAGAAACTGGAAGGATCTTGAGTCAGCGAGGCATGTCGGTGGTGGGTGCTGGTGGGTGACACATGAGGAGGGTAATCCATTTAGATGCTGCAGAGCATGTCATCGGATTCATAAGGTCTCATTGTGCTTCACAAATATCCGGCAGTAATAAAGACTCCTTCAGAATGTTTACTTCTTCTCTTTCCAGGTAGCTCTTATTCAGAGGATTAAAATGCTGCTAATGACACCTATTAACGTTCAATCTGTGTTCGGCTTTCTTAAGGGTTTGCCTTTTTTTAGGGTGGTGTGTGGAAGAACGACCCCTTAAGACTTAAGAAAATACAGACATTATTGACAAAAGGAAAAAGCGATTGCTACAACTTTACAACATGAAAGATGTATACATAATTCACCGTTTTCCTTTTTGCTCATGATCTCTGCTGTGACTATGCTCTGTTTTGTTTTGTATGGAAAATGTCACCTGAATGTTTTAGTGTCCATTACTACGGAGATCATAATAATCCTCGAATATAAAACACAACATCTTGTGAAATCAAGAGCTATGAATAAATTAAAACATACTGCGACCTTTACCTGGGTTTCAACTCTGTCTCACTATTTCATATTTTTTTTGTGAAAAGATTGGGTTCAGTCTCTATGACCGCTTCTAATTGTCAAGGAGGTTATTATGCCATCAAACCCAAAACCAGGATGCATCCAAATTTAATATCCTATCACTTGATTAATCTGATAGAAGCATTAGTTTATCATGAATCTTTAATCTTGAAATTCGCAGTGAATGTCTATCTGGATTAATTTATTCTCAATTAAGATGGCTGCTGCAAGTCCTATGTAAGGATTCCCAAATTGCATCATACAATTTTAAAAAGCAAATCAAAGCTTTTTGCTCGCCATATTACCTTCTCTGGCCCTTTGAGATTTGGTTACAGCGATGACCTTGAGAGAGGAGGGGTTGTTGATTGGTGAGGGTAAAAGGAGATTCCCAAATCATGTTTTTCCTGTTACACAGCGGGGTCAACTTCTTTTGACACTGCACAGTATTTTTCAAATTGCATAAAATAGTATGTAGAGATTAAATTTGCTTTAAACAGTCTGTGCAAGCTCAATTATTCCATTTCCGTGCATGAGCAAATCCCGGCTCTTCACATTAACCATGGCCACCTTTAATCTCCATTCAGTTCCTGTATTGACCTTTAAAAGACACTGGTTTTGTTCTTATCGTCTAATGAGAGTAGTTCTTATTGTGAGGCCAAGAGCTGCAATTGATTATGGATGTAGGCGCACTATAATGGGGGTTTAACTGATTCATTGATATTTGAGGCTAATTTGCTTAATGCTTAAACATTATAGTTTTGATTCAGTAAAACTTTGTTTCAGCATTATACATGACTCCTCTTCTGGTGCTAAAGCATAATGCATACCCAAATAAACATACACAACACAGAGATAATTCAATTAAGGATAGAAAAGCAAACGTCGTCAAAACCCGAGCAATAAATAAACTAAAAACCCAAATCTTTACGTTCCCCAATTAAAATAAAGTGTTGCAGTACAATGCACTTACAAAGTAATCATGGGGGAATACTGATTAACTAGCCTTGACACCTCCTACTCTGCACAAAGATCAGGGCACATCAATAAGGTTGCACACATCCATACGTAAAGAAAAGGATCATGCACTCACACAGATAGACACAGATACAGAACACACAATCAGAGCCTCTTTATCTTGATTTATGTAAGTACATGACCTTTATTGGCACAGCAGTCAGCAGGATGCTCTCCTGTGTCAATAGATCAGTGGGCCCTACACTCCTCCAGCCAAGCCAGCCTGGGTGGAAAGGGGCACCTATATCTCGATAAACACAGGTGATATGTGAACCAACCTAATTTAACCATCACAATAATAATGGTTTAACTCAATGAAAGACACACACAACAAATACATACAGATTTCACATGTAATCAAACCTGTCTAGCCATTTGTTAGTAAAAGCATCCCAAAACCCCAGTTTAAATAGACACGAGAAAAAAAGAAAAAAAATCATCACATTTCTGAATGTGAGCAAGCAAAACCGTAACATCTGTTTGATTAAATGACTAAAATAATGAATCTATGATCAACATTCAGTTTATGAACTATTCAGTCATTTATGTATTTTTGTTTTGTATATGCATCTCAACACACCCAATACATGATACGAAGTATACACATTCATTCAATGTGGGCCACTTCCCGTTTTCCCAAAGAAACATTCCCGTTGCTGTTTTTACCCTAGCTATGTAGGCCATCTTTTGTTTTGATCTTCTGAGTTCATAATAAGGAATAAATGATCAAAACACCAAGTGGACATGTACTATATATCATCTGCCTACATGTACACACAAAAATACCCACATACACAATGGTACTCTACATCACCACCAGATTTTCTATTCATAGTAATGGGTGAGGCTGGAACCCAATGGAGAGGAACAAAGAGATTTCTGAATACAACTAAAATGGGGACGTTTTCAGAGCTCATTTCATATGGATGTTTCCACGGTGCTGCTGAAGGGGAATTAACTGTACTGTCTTACAGAAACATGTTACTTAACATTACTTTGCTGCCAAAGATGTGCCTTTTTTCATCAATTCTAAATGAATAGAAAGTCATATCGAAATGTATCGTAAGTTTTATTTAATTATATATAATTAGGTCAAGTAATTACTTCCCTTGTTTGATTTTCCCAGTATATGGCTGTCTTTCCCAGGCTTTTGTAACACCTTTAATACAAAAGACTGGCAACGTTATGTCTTCTCTAGCATTCGTCAGACAGGATGTTACCACTGGACCATTGTTCTTGTACTACTTTGGTTGTGAAGGTTATCTGGCCTCCAGCTGGAACTTGATTCTGTTAAATGCTTTACTTTTATTAAATAACACAATTTTGATTTTAACTCCTTTAGCTGTTCATTTCTTACCAAAGAGGTTGCTTTGTGTGGAATTTCTTCTACAAGTTACACATGGCCTTATGGGAAACCAACAGTATTCAGCACCTACACTATATAACAATCAATTCATAGAAAAAGAAAACCAGTCAGCGGTTGTCCCAGGTGGGTGTGATTCTCCTCCATAAACTGTAATGCATGTTCTCTCTTCCCCAATCTCACCTGCCACTGCTCCTATAGGATAAGTTGAAGACAGTCTGTGTGGTGATAAAACAAATTCCCATGTTCCCATGTTCAATTTACTACTAGAAAAAGCAAAGGTACCTTAAAGATTTGCTTCTAAAAGTAGTGAAAAGTTTACCTTCAACACTGAAGTGGCAATCAAATATTTCTTGTCATACACCAACAACATGGTGTATGGTAATTGCAGGGTCTAATTATATTATGTATGTCACTTGGCTTTGATAAACTGAACAAACAGAACTTGTCATCACACCAAGACATTATTCTTTCTGGAGCAATTAAAGTGTCTGTATCAACAGACAAAATATTCCACGAAAGGAGATTTTTTTTAAACAGATCATTCCAAAAACAAATGTAACACTTATTATGTATAGTGTAACTTTAGTGATAGGAACCATCATTTGAAAACATTATCACATTTCAGTCCTCTGCCCCCCCCAGACACACACACACACACACACACACACAGACAGACACACACCCACCCTTATTAAAAAATACTAAGCCATAACTACTTTTCAAAATAACCTGTTATTTTTCATACCAAATTATTTTAACATTATGATGGCATTGCTGCGAGACAAAAATAAAGTGTAACCATTTAAACCGTGATAATTTCAAACGGCATGGTTTCCCAGCTGAGTGGATGAAATGTTCGACTGCAGAGGTGGAAAATTGAAGGAACAATATGCAGTCAGGCACCCACCTGAGCACACTTATTCAAGCGTTCAGATTTAGTTGCAAGACTGTAAGCATCTTCATACAAAAGATTCAACAGAATAAACACAAAAGCAATTACAGAGATCTTTGAGTAGAAAGAAAGAAAGAGAGAGAGAGACAGAAAGAAAAAAAACAAACAAAAGAAAGACAGAAAGATAAATGTGTTATGCACCTGGGAGACCGATGAGTGATTCACTGTTAAGATAAACAGTCAATCAACATGTCAATGACGTGTCAGGGACATTATCATTTTTACAAAAGCAATGCTGATTATCTGACAATCTGGCAAAAAAATGGAATGTAAAAAACATGACAAAGCTGAATATAACTGACTTGAGTCAATACAAAGTGGAAAATGCTAACCTGAGCTGATGAATCACAAGACATAATCAATCTCAACGCCTTTCAGAAACTTTCCTCTTCACATCTTTGTGCTGTTAAGACTCTGCTGTGTGTTTCCTGTTGTAATATGTGGACTTGTTTCCATAGTTACTGGTAATTGGATCTTCATTTATTTCACTAACAAGAGCTAACCCCTGGTTAGAACAGTTCTGCTGGAATCTTCAATAGGAGGCACATTAACATAGAGATTGAAAGCAGACATGTGCAGAGTAGCTATAGGCTCAAATATTCTCATTTCCTCTTAACTTGCGGTGTTGCCATGTTCCATTGACAAAGGTGTTTAATTCCAAACTGTTTGCTCTGACCAGGGAAACGAAGATTGGTGAGAAAATGCAGTGAAGAAAAGTAAAGAACTACTGAACCTCTCATGCCCCTTGAGTATACTGTAACATTTTTACTTTGTAAGACTTTCACTTTTCAATGAAATTAAAAAAAAAAGGCCCAAGCCTCTTTGCTCCTAAATTACTCGGAAAGTGATAGACAGATTGTCATTTCAATAAGTAAAGCTCATCATAACAAATGTAGGAAGCTCATGTAGCTGTTAAACATTCTCTTTTTCATGAATAAAGACTTACAATGCATTAAGTATGTTATGTCACGATGAATCATCAAAAGACGGTTGAGCTGCATCTTGCACGAGGCCATGAGTGTGATGTGTTCAGCATCCTTCTACCTGCGTTCTTCAAAATGTTTTGTTCTCTCTGTTTGTTTTAACGCTCCTGTGAAGTCTTACTCCCTGTCTGAAATGCCTGGCTAACAAAAAATGAATGGAAATTACTTTTCATAAAATGCCATCGAGAAGATAAGAAAAAAAAGCCCTGAACCATCTCTATAATGTTGATCAAAAGTGACAGCTCTATATTGCGCTTGTCTATACTCAGACAGCCCCACCGGCAGCTGAATAGAAATAGGGAATATCACTCTTCAGCTTCAATCCCTCAATAAAGACAATAGTACAGGATGAGATAAAGGGTAAGAGTGATACGATGTGGCGTTAATTTTCCCTAGCGGCTACGTTTAACACATTTCATTCAATAATGCTAAGTCTTTCAGCCATTTAGAAAAGAACATAAGGGATTATCAAGGCCCAGAAAAGGCACTGTTTATGCGAGGCATGGGCAGGGACTGAGGAGAGGAGGTGAGTGGAGAATGAGTGATGGCTGCAACAGGGTAGATAGAGAGATATGGAGGATGGTCGAGTGAACGGATGGATGAGACATGATCAGCGGATAGTGACAGAGATAGGGGGGAAGTGAAGAGCAGGGTAGTGATGGGAAGGAGAAGGTGAATTTATTAAGGTGTTTGCTATGCGAGCAAGAGCTGCATCCTACGCCAGAGTTGTGTTTCTTACTAGATGATGAATGTAAGTCCAATATTTACCTGTTTATGGTCTACATAGGAATAATGTTGTACTGTATATGCGCTGGCAGGTAAAGGACAGTGTGTTTACAAAAGTGTGTGTATTTGCTGCTGTCGGAAATAATGTTAATGAGAGCTGTGAATAAAACCATAAACAACGGGCAGGAAAAAATCATACCCTATGCTTTGCTTTCTTCAGCTACATACATGACGTATTGTTGAGTGTAAACAAGTGGCCAATGATGTAAAATTTAAATAAAACATGGGAAGCAAGTGAATATATGAGTAGGTAGTTTCTCCTCCAGACTGTTTCTGCATCTCTCTGCCCCCACAGTCGTGTAATAGGAGCACAGTGTAATGCCACCTTTAAATCATAATGGAATTTGATACATCAAAAAAATACAAAATAGTATAAGACTATATAATGGTGTTATTGCTTCAAGCTATTTCAAATTAAGATTTTAACAATGTAAAACCAAGAGGGAATCGACACGGCTTTATCTTGAGATGATACTTCTAATTATGTTATGGCCATAAAAAGTGATGGTTTTATGTAGGAATAATTTCAAATTCAGTTTTTGTTGAGTCTGTTCTATACTCAACATCATGTGAGGCTGTAGTTAGTGTTTGTTTTGAAGTTTTGAGGATACTACATGGGGTTGATATGTGTGCTGTTTTCAGTTACTGTGCATAATTATATATCCGTCAGGCATGTATCTGGATGAAATGCTGGGAAACGTGAGTTCAGCAAAGTCCATGTTGTAATGGTGTGTAAATTATGTAAATAATTACAGCGCAAGTTGTTCTGCAATAAAAAAGGAAAGCGCTAACAGCAAGGATAATGATATGTCAATCAAGCAAAATCTACACACCCACACAACCCTGGAAAAAGGCTCTGGCAACGTTACTGGAAACATTATCGGTGCATTGACAGACCATTCATTCTGTAAGGTATCTAAATCTTATCTGGCTATCTTGGCTAGCTAAGCTTGGTATGTGATACTTAAAGTCTAAGTTCACTGTACCTGGGCAGAATCCTAACATGCATCATCTTATGACGGGAGGTAAACCTTGATCTGCGGCTCTCTGTTGGCTCATTAAGCTGAGCAGGGCCATAAAGGAGCCAAGTCAGGCGAATAAATACAAAACGACCCCAGCAGGGCATTGGGGAGACAATGTGGTTCCCGATGCTGTCCTTTATACATCAATTACCCAACGCTGGACATTTGTCAGTTAAATGGGTTTCCATAATGGCTGGCTATTGGTAAAGCTATTAGGCCAGTAATCACAGGTTAAGCGGCATCTGCATCGGACATTTCAGAGATGCTTTATAGGGAACTGTAACAAAACACATTTATTTTTCTAATGATCCAAATTGATGGATGTTTTTCAGTGAGGATTTAAATGAACATGGGTGTTTTTCTGCCTGTGTCGTTTGTGATATAAGAACGGTCAGTAATATGGACGTTTTCATGTTCATACCCAGGGGGAAAAACTGAGAAACACTGTATTTCCAAGGATCGGTGATAGAAAAACCTTTGAAAATCTGAAATTGAAGGCAAAGAAGCATAACAAAATGTTTTATTATTAAAATAATAATATTTAATTCAAGCATTTAGGATTCTCAATGACCCATCCATGTAAAACACTTCAGTTAATGTTAGCATACAACCACAAACTAAGGCAGGGCTTTGGAGCTCACAATCAGGCCACACTATCCATGGGAATAGCGTAGGCTTAGAGCAACTGGAACATAGAACACCTGATAACAGTTGAATGCACCATCTGCACAGAGGCTGGGTACACTCATGACTTAAAACTTGCACAGCTGCTGTGCTTACAAAAAAACAATCACCAGGTTACATAAAAGGCACAAACAACAAACAAGGAGCATATTAACTGAGTTGACTCTAAGGATTATCTGAATTTGCATATCTGTTATGCAAATGCATTGGTCCATTACGCTCCTTCACAAAGAGCTGAATGTTTAGACCTTGAAGCCTTGGTTTAAAACAGGCAGACAGTTGACTGAGAGAGACCCATTTATAATATTCCATGGCATTTCTGTAATGTAGCATAGACCTATTTTTATTACCACACTTGCGTTTC
The DNA here is from genome assembly GCF_036324505.1 of Eleginops maclovinus. NCBI lineage: Eukaryota > Metazoa > Chordata > Actinopteri > Perciformes > Eleginopidae > Eleginops > Eleginops maclovinus. The sequence goes on along the minus strand of NC_086366.1, from coordinate 8,587,160 downwards.
TCTATAGGCGAACACACACAACGCAAAGCTCCTTTTTTAACCTTTAGAACAACTTCACATAGTCACGCATAGAGTTGATTACCAGACAATAGTATAGCACCATTACATGTGTGGTTCAATGGAAGCAGAAAACTAGCAAAGGTGCATTTTGGAGGAGTTTAACCAAGAACAATAGTAGCCTGAGCACAAAAAGACCTCTTTGTCAGGTGACTGTCATGTCCAAGTTCTCTGTACCCATTTCACCTGGGAGCCTGTCGACAGCTTCAAAACTGAAAATCACTAACCAACAACTGTTTCAACTGAGCTGGTCCTTGCCCTGCGTGAAGTGCACTGTCTGTGTGTGTCTGACCATATGTGCGCATGCCTTAAAAAAGAAAGTCCAGATCAAAGCACCCCATGCCGTCCATGGCTAGCCAACTTGGCAGCACAATTATTCAACTCGTATCAGAGCTGCAACATAAAAGCAACAAAAATAAAGTGAAGGGTGGATGGTAAATGTGGACAGCAAGATAGAAAAAGGAGAGGAAAAACATTGTTTTAAAAAAAAAAAGAGAGAACGGGTATGAGAGGGATTGTTCTTCGTTGAAGCACTGGGCTGTTTCTTTTTCTCTTTTATCGCAGGGGGTCTGTGATTTGAGTGGCAGATGATAGATACTGGAGCATTACAATGCTGCAGGAAGGGCGGGGCTGAGTTACAGTGCATCTCCTTCCTATGCCTATTAAATTTGCAGCTTGAGTAGAAGAGAAGGAATGACACACATCCAAGCAAAGACAGGCAAAAAAAAAAGGGGGCAACATACAGTATAGTAAGAAACTCCTTTTTTGTTGTCTTTTCTTTGATCTAGATTGACTTCACAATCTCCTCTTCCTCATATTTAAATGTTTTTGATTTGCTAAAACATAAGAATGATGTCAATGGATGACGCTAGATTCTTGCATTTTTAAGTACATCATAGTGCTACGATCTGCCACTGGTATCGTCCAGTCTGAAAACTAATACAACTTGGCTCCTACATAATGCACAGTGTAACTCAACTCAACGTTTTTTTTTTGAGTTTCAAGTGTGTTGTGCTTGTAGTGCCCAGTGTACTCTCAAGCTACTAGCCTCAAACATAGACCTAAATTCAGCATTTCAAGCAGATACTCTAAGATGAGATGTTACAAAGGTCTGGTAACCTCTCCTTTGTCTTGCATGTTGTTCATCCTCAAATGGAGTTCAACCACCACAGATGCCGATTGAAGTAACGCCATTTATTCAACTTTTAAGGCCTAAACATCATGAAAGCTTTGAAAAGCCTCATCTGACATGCTTCAAGTTATGACTCTATGACGCAATACAAGCATCAAATTTGAAATGCCAGCCCCAAGTAACCAGCAGTGTTTTAGGAAAACCTTCCTGCAAACACAACATTCTTGTTTGACATGTACCCTTTGACAAAGTATTGAATTGATATGAAAGTTTAACTAGACAACAAGAAATTGGCATCACACACAACCTCCTGAATAAAAAAATAATAACTTGTTTCAAAACTGGAGATTTCTAACCTCAAGTTTGGAGTAGAATGCATTAGTGTGGAAGAGTTACAGAGTGAGGTGTACAGGAAATGCGGGCAGAGAGAGGAGGGGGGCGAGAAAAAGACAGGCTTTGCTCCTTGACTTCAATCAGCACCTTTTGTTTGCAGACAGCCACACTTTCCACCTCTCTTCACACCCCGAGGTCAACAGGGTCAGTCCAATTGCAGCTTAGCTTTTGCCTCTTTTATACCCTTTCATGCCAGGTATGACGCAGACCCACTGAATGCACACTTCCAACTACCACGTTTGATCTTATTCACACCAGACTGCTGCCACAGGTTAATCTTGTGTCATCAAAGTTTACATAGACTGCATTCTACAACTTTAAGTACAGACCCATTACACCCTATAATTAATACATACTTGCATTACGGAAGCGCGACATACAGTTTAATTTCATTCAGGTTTCTTTTGATGTAATGTTAAGTGTAATAACTGTTTATTCTCAAGTCAGTGCGAAGAGGTGGAAGACTGGATGATGGTTTGTTGACCTTGCCTGTGATGCTCACGGAATAGAATATGATTATTGTGATAGAGGTTGGTTATGTGGTGGTTAAAAAAAAATTCACTCCCTGCATTAGATGTGTATCTGTGTCTTCCCTACAAAAGCGCAGTGCTGTAAACTGATGTGGAATTCTTGCATCTTTGATGAGAATATTCTGTAAATAGATTTTTCTGTTAATATAAATATAGAAGCAAGATGTAAAGACATGCTTGTGTCAAAATAGCTCGAACGGGAGAGCATTAGATAGAACTTCAGAAGCTTGCGGGCACAATCTGGGGTTTCAGCAGCAGTTGAACCTTGCTGAGGGGCAACAGCAGCTCCGTTTTTGGAACCTGTCAGTGTGCAGTGTAGATTGGGTGAACATTGCAATATTCAAAAAGACATGAAACAAGGGGGCAAGAGTAAGATGTCAAAAAGTTAGGGAAGCATTACCCCCAAGGGGATTTTCTGCCCTCGCTTAAAAATAGTCACTGTAAAATATCACATTCACACTGACATTCTGTCACTATAAACACAAAACTCCTAACCTGACTGCTGACCCAAAACCTGCAGGCTATTTGACAAGCAAGATCTGACAAAATAAAGTCACACTTGGTATAAGCAATTACAAGGAAGGACGTACAGCAGAGAGAGCTTGAAGATGATGCAGAGAATGCGGCCCACAAGGGGTCCTCTGGGACAGGAAGAACAGCACTGAAGTGGAACACTGTGGACTCTTACGGCATGACCCGTAACACAAATAAAATGAGATGGCCAACCAAGTGCATCCATGTATCTGACATATTCCTGTGTGTCTGTGTGTCCATCAGGGCAGTTCACACCTCATACCTTTCTATTGGGATTTGTCTTCTCTAATGTGGTGGTGTTCAAAGTAGACATTTATTGAACAATTCCTTTTTTCCTATCTGTCACAACAAAACAAGATTAATATATCCAGGGCCTTGAAGCTTTAACCCCCAGAATGCTGGTTCCTAACGTTTTTTCCAACTCCTTATTTATTTAGTTTTAACAGTTGCAGAAAGCAGCTTGTGTCAGGACAAATTTAACTACTCCTCTCGGAGACTAGAGTAAACTATTCCTGCCTCTGTTTTTGTTTCCTTTATAGACAACCTGAGAACATCATGCAGCCACTTTCTCCTCCAAGGCTATACCCAGAGGTAACAAGTGCACTGGAGGGCAGAAGTTGTTCAAAGCCCAGAGAAGACTCAGAAGTGGTGAAGAGGTAGAGTTGTTTCAGGAGAAAGTGGATAAACAGTGGGAGGGCATTGCCTGAAGCAGAGACACTCTTCTGTTGTTGATTGTCCAGTGGATGGGTCGATCTATTGATACACTCTTCAGTTTGTTGTAAATCCCTAACACACACTCAAAGACTCAAGACCACATTCTCTAAGGAGCTTCATTTACCCCCTGAAGTTAATATGAGGCAGCGGTGACAATGCCTTTTCAGGCTTGTCAAATTTTAAAAAAGATATTTCCCTGAGTGCTCTGCCAGCAAGTTGAGATGGATAGCACGCCAATATATTATATGTTTACTCATCCTTTGAGGCACTGACACATGGGACATGCACCTAGAAGGTAAAGCAGTTATAATGCCATGGTGTTGCTAATTTTTACATTTGTGCACATTGTAAATCCCTGCGATATCAAGAAACTCGACTAAAAGAAGGCAAATGGACGAACAAAAGAAAAAGGCTTCTACTGTAGGTTAGGTTCATAAAATATTAAAAAAACATAAGCTCCTGGTGCGTTGTTTATGCTTTTAAATCATACTGCATCTGTCGGCGAGTGGAGAAAAAGAGAGCTTTTTTAAAAAATAATGCAGAGGCTCCTCTCAAGAGAGACCTTCAGGCCCCCATGCATTCAGCCGAGTCTTTGTCTTAAAATAACAATAGAAAAAACCAAAGCACACAAGCACACGAGCATCTTTTTACTTCTTGTGAATCTAATTAGTTGAACAAATACAGGACTTAAGCAACTCACACCCTCTTCCTTTGAAACAATTTCATTGAACTATTTCTAATGTCTAAACATCCTGATACACTGCAAAGAGCTGTAAATGCATACACACACTGTGGCGTACAAGTTAAGAGAAAGGGTTTAGCCCTGCTACAGAGAAACAGGACAGTTGTTCCTGCTGTGTATTACGTCTTCATTTACATTTCTCTGTGATGGCTCAGTAGGTGCTAATCCCCTCCAGCCTGAACTTTAATCAGAGAATGATTCATTTTTGTGCAACATGCTGCATTTTTCTAATGTCAATAGCTCGTATTGATAAGGCATTAGAGATCAGTGTGTTAGTAAAGAGCAGGGCAGGGATGTGTTTAATATCCCAAAGCAATTTCAATAGTCGTACAATAAATCCAAATTAGCAATACATTAGCAAGACATTATGACACTAATGAGAATCTGCAGAACAGCGCTGTTAGAGGTGTTGTTACATAAGCCTCATTCACACATGGATTCATGCACTTTTTTACCCCGGTTTTATATAACACATTGTGCAAGGCTGCTGTTATATCCAATGTTTATTCTTAAGCTGATGAGATGAAAAAAAAAGATGTCGATATATTCCTTATATTTTACCTTTAATGATTGGTTGAAACTCAGTGGAATTGAGTCTAATCTTAAGAATGTATCATATTTACACAAAATAAATCATCAGGTAAGCATCAATACATTGCTGATGGATGAAGCAATCCTATTCCACTGTTCAACTCGCTGAGAGACACCACTCCCTTTAGGAGATGCATCATATAAGAACCAGCAGGTGACAGCAATGTCATGTACACAATAAATCATTAGACTTGTTTTTGTTCTGTTTTGATTATGCAGATTGGTTTATTAATATGTGCAAATAATCTGAGGAGAAAAGAAAGTGAAGCTGATGCAAATAAAATGCAATACTCCCCAACAGACTGCAAGAATGTGGTAATGATGGTTTACTTGCCTAGCCCCATCTTTCTCTTGGTCAGAGTTGGATGAGCTGTAATGTGAATAAGGTTTTAAAATGGGAAATGAAACTGATTCAGAAACCGACACCTCCCATTCAAAACACTAATTTAAAACTCATTAAACAACAACTAAATATATTTTACAATTCCTCTATCATACGGTACTGATTATCATTGGAATGCCTGTCAGACAAATCATATTAAAGTTAATCAGCACCACATCTGTTTGTATAATGGGGAATGGCTCAACTGTGGCTCAAGTGAATGATAATCAGCTACTGACAGCACAGTTAGGTTTGTGCCAGTGGATAGAGATGTTATACGACCGTTAAATGCATTGAATCCATTCCATAACCTTTTTTATTATAAGCGTAGTTATTCTACAACACTCACGAGAAAGAGTAAGTGACAAAAGGAACTGTAAAGTCCAAGCATTATTAAATGATACCGTGTCAGAAGCGAAGGCATACAGCATTCATAGCGCTTCCTGTGAGAAACCTCTGTGGTCCGCAAAGTCTAAGGTTATTTAGTAGAGCTCTGGAAAGAATATTTATGCGTTTAAATGTTTACAACTCATTGTTATTCAACACCTACACTACAGCTTATAAAGAAGAGGTGCAATGAACCATGGTTTCTGATTTATAGTAATCTTGATGTGTCACTTTGGAGTAAAATGAGGGTTTGCAGCGAGCAGACGTGTTGGTATTTTTCAAATATGGCAGGTAAAACAAGTTTATCTCTATCTATTTATCAATATATCCACACACATATCATATATATCAGTACATATAATGTATTTTTATTTTGAAATGAGGGAAAATGGTCTGTCATGTCTGGGTTTTCACCCCAGTTGCTGCCATCCGCCAAGCCTTTGTTTTTCTCAAATCCAGCCAGGCGTGACCAACTCCCGTCCTCCACTTTCAACCTAATCATCACTTCAGTGGCTGACAAGGACACTCATAGAAATGGTGAATTATTTTAAGCGGGTGAGCTTTTTATCATATCATTGCTGAAGGATATATCGCTCATCCCAACAATGACTTAGTTTGTGGGTTGGATTATATCGACCAACCTGCAGTTTTTTTTGGTTGTTTTTTTCGAGATGAATATTAAATAATTGATGGATGGATGAAGGGACTCAGTGTATTCATTTAATGTTACATGAAAGAAGATGTCTGTTTTCCGTTGTTTCCTGAGCGGCCTGAAATGTGTTCAGCAGATTGCAAATGACAGTTGCATATGTTATACTCTATCTACACCTAAAGAGGGTTTTCTCTGTATGACCTTTTGAACCCAAGAAAAAGCATTTACTACTTAACTCTAAGAAGTTGGAAACTACAATGTTCAGTTTCTCTAAAATTGCCTTTAGCAGATCTTTTGATGGGATTGGGCAGAGTATTTATTCTAGAGTCAAAAGCAGACATGAAACAAAAAAAAATGTATGTTACATCGTGCACCCAGCCAGAATGTATGATTGCAAATGTTTTGATACAGATATCAAACTGAATGATTCAAACAAACGTTCAGGGCTACAAACATTGTACTCTTCAGCCAAAAAAGCCACAGTGGTAAAAGATACTGAAAAGTACTGGGTTAAGATCTCATCAGACAAAATAGACATGCATGCCTTTATGCATATGCATAAAAGCTGTCCATCTGTAGATGTGTCAGTATAGGCCCTGCACACTTCCTCCTTTGTTATGCTTAGTGTTTTAAACATGCTATGTGCTTTATCATATAGGGTTGGTACTGATATTAATTAAACAAAAATAGCCACCTACAGCCTTGATGTCCTTGTTGCAATTTATCAAAAAAGAGATAGTGGGCAGGTTTAAAATAAGAATGGAGTTATTGATTAACACATAATATGTATTCTTTATTCTGTAACTTCAATGGATGAAAATCCAATGAACAGAGTTTGAAATTGGTGCATGATGACCAGTTTTTAGGCCATCAGAGAGCTCCAATACTTTCAATCCTCACATTTGACAGAACATATTGTCTCCACATGGCCCACAATGCTCAGCCACTTAAGAAGCAAGCCTTGTGTTATATTCTGCTATCGACATTCATCAGGCTCTGTTTGTGTCACTGAGCAGTCTCGCAGCTTATGGGCTCTATTTTAAGCAGAGCAAGTTGGAAGGCAATATGTGAATGGTAAGCTCCGAGCAACATATGAAACAGAATAGAGTAGGGAGGAACAATAGCATCGGTGAATGGAAGTGGAGTATTTAAACATAGCGACAACTTAAAATAAGGACAGTTTCAAGTTTGATTTCCACATCAATTTCGCAAAGAAGACAAAGAAAAGGGGCACTTTAAAGCAAGCCGCACCCAGTACCAGATCCACGATGCCACGATGGACCCTTTACAGAACATATTCCTCTTGGTAGCTGCCCACTGCTCCTAGTACTAGGATGGGTTAAATGCAGAGGACCAATTTCACTGTGTGTGCTCTGCTGTGTGCATGTATGTGACTAATAAAGAGGGTTTCATCCTCAGATTCTTCTTATACTGTACTATAGGTTCTACAGCTTTCATACTATGTAAATCTACAGTACGATGTCCTAACTACGTCTCAGTACGAAATGTTTCAAAGAAAATGTCATGACATCAACTTTATAAATATAAGAGCAAATTGCGTTCTTAATATCTGGGATAATTTACAGGTTGGTCTACATTATCATGTCACATCAACACATTAAAAATTCATATATTTTAAACACAAATTGTACCTCAAATCGAAGCAAACATGGTTGATCATAATAGTTAAACAAAGCAGTCAAACTTCACATTGAGAGCCACATGTTTTTGCCAAACTGCTTCAGAAAGGCCTATGTTAGTATCACAAAAAACTGCGGATTTTTGTATTTTTAATAACCGTTACACAGTCAAATTTGGGCTGCTGGATAGTCATAGGGAGTTGCAGGGAGGTACCCATCAGCCATATTAAAAAAAAGTTTGACAGTTCTTCCCTGCTGGGAGTTCTGGCTGTTCGGGGGAATGCTTGAATGGAAGCACTGACCACATCAAAGGTCATATTTGTTGTATTTTTGTATACCTTTCTGTGGATACCTGATAATGCACTGTGGTGCACCCATTCTTCATTTGACTGTCTCTCTAGCTTATCATAAAGAAAAATTGCTCTGTCAAACTGCTGGCATGGCTGTGTCGAAGTTTCACTGATGGATTTGTTCTGGACATGTCTGTTAAAAAATGTATTTTTGGAGGGATTTCTTTGACAACTCGTCATGTATCCCTAATTAAGTTGCAAAGTGTAGAAACAGTTAGTTCAAACATCTAACATGAACACACTGTTTCATGTTAAGGAGTCTCCCAAATGTGGTTCGATAATTGATTCAAATCTTGACTAAAAAGGGGATAAAAAGACAAGAAAGGATGATATGTTCTTATTAGTTTTACTCGGTGGATCAGATAGAGACATAGGGAACCTGATTAGCAATTCTGCTGCCATCCTCTTTCATGAGAAGGTCTCCGATAAGACCCATCCATCAAACTTGACTGCCTCATTCAAAGGGATGGGAGATGTGAGCTTATCTGTTTATCAGCACTCTGTCTGTTAGATAAGGATATGTACTATGCCTACATTAGGAGAGGAGTTGGAATTAGACATGGCATCCTTTGAGGAGTTCCTTTTGTTTCCCCAGCATAAGAGTGACATCTGCAGACTACAAGCTGTATTACAACATAAAGATTCCCTTATATGTCACTGTTGTAAGCTGGTGAAATATTGACTGAAACTATTTAGTTCTAATCAGAGGACTGCATTCAAATCTCCATAATACATTGCAGAGCTAAAGCCATCTGAAGTCAACGATATTATATTTATATTTTTTCAAGAACATTTAGTCAATTTGAAAAGGAGGAGCCTTCATACAGGTTTCATTTGTCTGGAGGTTTGAAGTGCAATGTCTCTCAACTCCACAGTGGGACACAAAGGTGGTCACTTTAATTGCAATAACTTTTGTTTGGCTTTCAACTCTAGTGTAGGATAGGCCTACTGTTTTAATTTAACTAATCACATCCCAGGAAAATGTAATTAAAGATGTTCAAATAGTTGAGGGTTTTTGTCTTTGTGTTGTTTAAAGTTACATTTTCCCGATACATTTCATTATGATGTTAATACTTGCATTTTATTAGTAGTTCTTTATTACAGGATGATATGTCATTTCCAACAACTACTTTCCCACAATGCCATAGTGCAACTTCCCTGCATTCAAAAAATAGAGAAAACATGAGCAATTGGGAATAAACTATAACAACCACTCTTGCTCTGAGGAGAGAGACCTCTGAGTCACAAACATATTTGCTTACTCATGCTGAATCTTTTTTTGTGGGTCGGTCCAATCATTTGAGGTTCAATAAACGACACACACGGTCAAAGACAACAGAGTGTAGTGTACTTGTGAGGTGAACTGCAAAGGATCTTGGCAAGACTAAATGGAACGAGGTGGCTTGTGAGGCTAACGCTTGTTTACCATCTCCAGAGAAAATGTCATAGGCTACCCTGCAGAGATAAGCGTTTTCAAAAGGGAGGGAGCAAACCAGAAAATTACATAATTTCTAACCAGAAATGTTTAGAAGACCCCAACTATGTAAGTAAGTAAGTAACATGTTATTTATATATAGCACCCTTCTCAACACAAATGTACAAAGTGCTACACAGGCAGTCCACAGTAAAATACAGCTTTAAAATGTACAATAAAGGCAAAAAACCCCCCAAAAAACACAACAGTACAAATTAACACCAGTGTAGGGACAGCTAAAAACTCACTTTCCCTGACACCCCAAAAGCTTGTTGGAAAAGGTGAGTCTTCAGCTGCCCCTTACATATTTCTACTGAGACAGCAGCTCTCAGGCCCTGTGTTGAGTTCGTTCCAAAGCCTTGGAGCCAACGCCTATAAGGCACGATCCCGTTTGTTTTTTAGCGTGGTCCGTGGCAACCTTAAAAGGCCTTGCTCAGAGGACCTCAGGGCCCGGTTTGTCCTTTAAAGGTGGATCAAGTCGTGAATGTAGGCGAAGGCTTGGCCATGGACAGCTCTATATGTGCAAACCAGAATTTTGAATTATATTCTGAGATGGGACAAGGAGCCAGTGCAGGGCAGAAAGGATCGGAGTGATGTGGCAAGTTTGTTTGGACCAAGTGAGTAATCTGGCTGCAGCATTTTGGACCTGTTGTAACCGGTTTATAGATGTTTTGCTGAGGCAGGAGAACAGAGAGTTACAGTAGTACAGTGTCAAACGCCCCTGAGCTTGGCAATGCTTGCTTGCACAAACGCCGTCAGCATTGCACTTAAAAAGCTTCTCCCATTATTTATCAATTTAGCTCATATCCAAATACAATCAACAAGGCCATATTTATCTCCAGCTGCTGTCTCTTGTTTTGACGTCGCAGTTATATGAGCAGCAAATTCCAATTTGCAGCCATATGCCGCCAACCTAATTCTTGAGAGGTCTATGTTTCAAATATGTGGCTGCATCAGCCAAGTCTGCTCAGATTAAAATTTATTCAAAAAAGAGTATACTCATCCATCTGCCCTGAACAGGTTGGCAACCACAATGTTTTAAAGTATTAGGAGACAGGAGGAAAGTAAGTCAATAAAACATAATGTGTATGCAAGGTTGAGAGTGGAAGTTATGGGGGGACAGCAGTCAGGTGATGTAAGAGCTGTTATTCACAATATGGCTGCAGAACAATAAAAAACGCACAGTAGCCAACACTTGCTTTTTGACATGGCAAGCAGTTCAGGATCTGGTTTATTTTAGCTCACAGCACAGTCCATCAGGCAATGAATAAACCACATTTCTAACCATAAGCTGTGCGATTACAACTCATTTGTTTACAGTACATTTTGGGGAACAAGTACAGTAAAACAAAGTTTGAGGTTGTTCAAAATGATACTGCGGCATAATGGTACTTTGATGCGTCACTTCTTATCTGCGGCTGGATTCATTCCAAGAGCAATCCATGTTTAGGTGTTCTGCTGTTGGTGCATGCAGTACAAAACAAAAATATATATTATCCAACTCTGTTGTCTTATTAGTTTAGTCTGAATGCTTTCCGAACTGATGTTTAGCTTCAAGTTGTGCTGTGTGGACGGACTGACTGTAGGCATTAATGAGCATGTGTACTTACTATAGTGTCCCCTGAGTTAATAATTCATGTTGAAGAGATAAGTGGCATACCTTTTAAGGGCATTCTCTTTAATGTGCTGCTATTACTTGTATTCCCCAAATGTGCCTGTGGTCATACAGAGATAAATGAAGGCATTGTGTGACTGGTATTGTTACATTTTTGACTGGGTATTTAATCCGCTGTGAGTTCTGGATACAACTGTTCCCTTCTCTCCCTTCTCGGCTGGCCTGCCGTCGCTATAGAAACATCACAGAGACAGAAAGAGAGGCACTGACTGCAATTGGAAATGCATGTGTGTGTATGTGGGTGTGTGTGTTAGCACAACTGTGACAGAGCGAGATTTCATGGATGACTGTTGAGCTGTGTCTTATGAGTAGAGTGTGTACTCACACCCTGGAAGCTTACAGCTGGTGAAATGACAGGGAGTCAGTGCCCTCAGCATCCACACACACACACACACACACACACACACACACACACACACACACACACACACACACACACACACACACACACACACACACACACACACACACACACACACACACACACACACACACACACACACACACACACACACACACACACACACACACACACACACACACACACACACACACACACACACACACACACACACACACACACACACACACACACACACTGGGCCACCATGGAAGTATGGAAGTCCAAACACTCAAACTAAGTAGTCTCAATTTCAAGGGACTCGGCATGAGAACCCAAGTGTTCAGGGTTCAAGTCCAGCTCGGACCATAAAGCAAGGCACTAGCAAACTGCACCCCAAACTGCTCCACATCGCTGAATCATTGGCAGTAATCTGGCATCCCCGCTCTGACACCACAAATCTACACTCAAATATAGGAGCTGTTTGTACATGTGTATGTATATTGGTGTGTATGACTTTATGTAAATAATACCAAAGTTATACATTTTAAATCTCATGGCAATTAATAAAGTATGCCTTAAAAAAAGCATGGAATTGTATTTCAGGCCGTTTTGTTTCCTATGATTGAATATCTTTTGGATATTTTTGTTGTTGCTTTACACAGAGTTTTTAGAGTAAAGACAATTCAGAAAAAAATGTAGTACTACGAAAAGGAACTAGCCATTTCTTGATATAAAAATAGAAAGAAGAACCACTGCAGGGACTCAATTGTAAAGAATGAGTTACTTTTTAATGGCTGGGGGCCCGGGCTGATTTGCGACTCATCTTAGCTGGGTGTGCTCACCGTGCTTGACTGGTACATGATCCCTTCCGGATTAAGTAATTGAATGCAGCATCGCTTCAGAGGGCCCCTAAGCTGCAATGCTTTTTTTCCCTATCTGCCAGGAAGAGCAGAAATGTAGCTGAAAATAAGTTGAACCTGGCAGCAGGTTGTGGGTAAAACAGGCTTTTCAGACATAACAGGACAGCGTTGACATGTCTAAAGGAATATAAGGAGGATTCTGGATTTCCTGAAGAAGAGATGTGGTGTTTTAGTCATGTATTACAGATTCTGATCCGTTTCAAGTCAGGAGTTGTTGTTCACACTGTTTAAATAGCATTAAATGGGTCACCAGTTACTTAGAAAAATGCAATGTAGCCGCTACAATTTGAGTAACATACAAATAACGGAAGAAATATAAACAACTTGAAATCTTGACCTTCAATTTAAGCATCTTGAGTGTTTGAAGGTTACATAAAGCATTTATCTTTCAATGTTTCCATACAGCATTAATGGAAGAACTACTTAAGTAGACATTCCTCTAACATTTTTCTCAACAACTACTCATGACTCACCCACAAATGATAGCTTCGCTGGGAGATTGTTTTATAACCACAGACATGGATTCTTCCTGTATAATGTGGTGGAATAAACACCAGACCTCTCATGGCTTTTCTACTGAACTGTGTGCAAAGCAGTCCGAAACAAATGAGCAGTATTTCTGATTTACAAAGGATAACGGGGTCTGTTTGCAATCCCATCACACAGCTTTATTGGAGTCATCAGCAGCAGATTTGTATGGTTTAAAAGACAAAAGGTAGGCCAACCGTGATTATAGTTCTGATGTCTAATGACAGTGTTTTGCTAATAATGTTGTGTTGCATCCACTCAACACGAAGCTGCAATTAAACTGTCAAGTGAGTTGATTCAAGCTGATTTGATTTATGTTAGCACACACACACACACACACACACACACACACACACACACACACACACACACACACACACACACACACACACACACACACACACACACACACACACACACACACGCACACGCACACACACACACGTACACTTCAGGGTTTGTGTGTGTCTGTCGGTATATGAATGTACAGTTGGCTAGAAACACTTTTCCTTAAGTTCACATTTGGAGAGCTGAGAATCACTCAACCACTGTCCTTTAGCCAGACATCAATAGGGACACATGTTTATTTCTTTGCCTCAGTCATATTTCAAAAAGCTTCATCCTATAGCCAGAAGATCAAAGAAACACTGACTGTTTCTTCGTGTGAAATAATAAAGGTATGATGAATGGCCTTGCAGAGTTGAATAACCTGTTAAATGGCTGCCAGAGAAACACAACATATTTTTCTCTGACTTCCTGTGCCTTCTGAAATGTTTGCTGTTTACTTTTTAATGAAGGCTGCAAGGTCACAGAGAACTGTTTTCCTTTATTTATGTAAAGTAGTCCAACTTTTGACGATGAACTGAAGCCTTGGAGACTGTCTGGTACAGTAGTTATACTTTCAATCTTCTTTTTGTTTTCCTGCAGGGACACATTTGAAATGGATGAATTCATACATCATTTTGGTGTCATTTGCATATATTAAAAAGGTTTTTAAATATAATGTCATCTTTTAAATCCACACACACAATCGGAACTCAAAGAAACAGCAAACACCAAAAGCACTCGACTATCGGACAAACGATCAGACCACCTAAATGCCTGTATCTTAGTATGCATTAGGATATACTGTATATCAATGAGTCATTTTCAAAACATTTGAATACTGTATAGTCACCTTTTTACAACATTCACATTGCTGTGTCTGTAAAACTATTTGTGATCACACAGAGCTGAATTACACAGGAGTGTGTGATTTCCAAATATTTTATATCTAATTTTAAATGCATGTTCATAAAACAGGAAATGTGTGCTGTATGAAGAATGTATTTTATTTACATATTTATACATTTAATGCATTGTGGCACTTTTTAAAGTTAATAAATACTTAATGTTAACTGTACAACATACTGTATGAAATACAAACGCTTAATCCTAGACTAAGACGTGAAAGAGAATGACCACTAGATGTCAGGATATCCTTATTTTTAACGTGTTTCCCTCATGTTGCCTTGCTACTGTAATTTACTGTACTATTGATGTATATACTGTACAAGTGTATTCAATGTGTGTCTTTCCGGAATATATTTTTAGTTTGTGCCTAATATGTCACATTTTATCTTGATAAATAGGATCCACACAAACCCTCTTTTTATGAGCGTGTGTTTGTGTTTGTCTGTGTCAAAGAAAAATGAGAAACACAAAAGCAAAAATAATAGATGGAAAGACAAGAGATAAATAGATAGCGACTCCCTCCATTAGTCATTGAAGACATGCTTATTACCAAACCTCGGGAACATTATCATATTCTACCAGCAACAGCCGAGTGTTTACATGCCCAATCTGTAACTCTACCTCTCAGAGACTTGACATATTGCCTTGAGTGGGATTCCAAATAAGATTCAGATCATTTGAGTGCATGAGTGTAGGTGTGCGTGTGTGTGTGTGTGTGTGTGTGTATGTGCACGTGTGTGTGTGTATGTGCGCATGTGTGTGTGTGTGTGTGTGTGTGTGTGTGTGTGTGTGTGTGTGTGTGTGTGTGTGTACTCAGTGGTGACAAAAACTGATTTAACTGAAGACTGATGAGCAGCAAGTAATGTGTTGATATGTGCATACTCACACACTCATCTGAGCATTGAATGAAACAATCCCATCGGGACACACACACACACACACACACACACACACACACACACACACACACACACACACACACACACACACACACACACACACACACACACACACACACACACACACACACACACACACACACACACACACTTTGGTGATGGATATATCAGAGCAGTGTATGTGTCATTCTAATTACATGCTGCATCCATCCTGCTCTCTTCTCATTAAATAATGTCGTTTAATCTATGGCCCAGAGTCTCATCTTCAATACTGCTGTGATAAGGGCAAATTAAACAATGTTTTCTCAGGTCCGCTGATAACAAAGGTGAATTTGATCGAAGCGATGTGCATACTTATGTGTGCATGCCATCGCACTATGCATGCACACGAATGCCGGACAAGTATCTTTACAACTGATGAAGCTGAGAGTCGATCAATTTTAACCTTGAGCTCAAGGTTGGTCCGTGAGGGGAAATCAACCTCCACATTAGTCACAAACTCAATATCAGATGGGCATAGAAGAAAGCCTACAAATCTGAGGGCTGCCATACATTTTCATAGTTAAAGGGTAAGTATGAACAATGCATGTTTAAATCACTTATTGGAGCTGAGACAATCTGATGAAGATCAAGTGATCAAATGTTGCTCCGTTTAAAAGTAGTCTGTCACTCTTGTGAACATTTGGTATGCATCTTTACTCCAGCATTCTGAGGATACTCCATCCTCTACCTTTTTTTCTTTTTAGAAATGTTTTGTCATTGTTGGCAGATTGATAAATATACTGCTGCAAGGTGCCAAGGACACACATTCAAATGAACAATATAATGCAGAAAGCTTTAACGCAGTGATAATGCAACAAGGCGATGTCAAAACATTTGGCAGGTATTTTGTCAAAACCTAAGACTTTATCTTGAGGCAGGAATGGATGAGTGTGTACAATTTCATAGCAATCCATCCAAACATGTCTATACTTCACTCAAAACCAACAATGGGACCTTTGTTATTCCACTAGAGGTAGAGTCAACGGACCACAAAAGTTTTTCATGATTCTCTCAGAACTCTATGGACCCCTTACAGCTGTACATATCCATGGCAATGTCATAAATATGAGAGGAGATATATGTACAGTATATATATATATATATATTCAAGGACAGAGCCGAAAGTTTGCGTCTGTGGTTTATTTAGTCAACCCTATGCAGCGGTAATAGTTATATTGACAGGATCTGTAATTATATGGGAGACAACTTCATTTGCACTCATCCATATAAACGTACACAGAGAAAGTTATATGCATGAGCAGGTGGGCAGGTGTGTACATTGCTGTGACTAAAAAATGTCTGCCAAATGACAACCAAGAACATTTGTCAGACATAAAAATGTGCATAGATGAATAGATAACTAGGTGCCGCTGATAGATCTGCATCTTTCTGTTCTGTTTATGTTCCGCTGTAGACATCCCAAAGCTTACACTGCCATCCACAGCATATGGCCCAAAATAAACAGCAACAACTACAATCAGTTATGCATTAATTCAAACACAGCCCAAACAGATAAATGGCGTATGGTTGGACACTGAGGGAAATAGGCCAGTGGTGTTCATGAATAAGATCTGAATGATGCGGGGCATAAACACAGTGTGGTCATCAAGCTGTACCTCCCACACACACACTGCATAATGTGCTGCATGACCTTGCCTCTACATTTAAAGCAGAGGAGACACATTTAAGATATTTATGGAAAGAAACATTAATGCACACACACACACATTTAATGCATTACACAAGCAGAAACATGCCATGTACAGAGGCCACACACTGTGCACCAATCCGACACAAGCTCACTTTTATTTCCATCGTTTCTCTCTCACTCTCTGACACATCCCAGCACCCTAGGAATTCTACACATGGCTTGGAGAATCCACAATGTTTCAATATGAGGGTTTTTAACCACTGTGTTGCATCAGTACCTGGCTGACATGTGAGCAGGCAATGTTTGCTGTCACGGCTTACCACAGCTTGAGTTTATAGAACATACACTGCAATGACAGACACTGACAAAGTGAAGCAAACTTCTTGGGTTCATGAGATAGTAGGTGGAACACCGGGGGGGGTGGGGGGGGGGGGGTGATGGGGACAGTATAAGCACATGTCTAAGTAATACTGCAAGAAGATAACATTTAGAGGGAGCAGAAACTGAACCACAGACAGGATAGAGTTTGGTCCGGCAGGTATAATGCCACGGTGTGTACATGTGTGTGCAAAACTGATGTAACCTTTAATATGGTTTCAATAGCAATGTGCAGTATATCCTCAACTTTATAATGACTCCAGGGCAGTGGAAGCACACAAAATATATTTGCAGTACACTTATGATTAGTCATATGATAGTCATGTCATTGTCAAGTATCTGCTGTGGATGGATGGGCGGGCAGCTGATCTGTTGGCCTGTAACCTTCCTGTGAGAGAGAAAACTGAAACTCTGACTTTCACTGTCTTGCCTCCCTCGTTTACACCGTCAGACTGATTATTCACTGCTCAGAAACTCTGAAAATAACCCAAGCAAAGGTCATTACGTGACTAAGGTGACTGTGTGAGGAACACACTGACCATATGGCTGTCACTGGAAAAGCTGCACTAACATTGGCAAGAATACAAACTAGACACAGCTGGTCACTTTCTAAAAAAGCCTGACTCAAGCTAGCATATGCTGAAGAAGTGCATGAATGACTCGGAAATGACATTTTGGGGATTCACTGGATCACTAATCTATGTAGTCTATTGTGACTTTGCAGAGATGCACGAGAAAGTGAGATGAGGAAGGACCAGGAGCAGAATTTTGGAAAAATCTGACACAATTATTAGTGATTAAAAATCAGACAATGGGGGTTAGTGAACATGTGGTTCCATTCATCCTAAATTTCACCCATATTTGGCTTCGGACAGTGCAGACACGTCACTATCAAATGTCAAGACTCTGCTGGATAGTCACTGCCATTAATTTGACCGATCACACATAAGCATGCGTGCAAATTGTTCAAAAAAAAAAAAAGGCTCCAACAAAGATCAAACCAAATGTACGACAATCATCTAATTACTGGGGCTACTTTTGTTATGATGTACTAGGAAAGCAGAGACCATGGGATAAAGAAGGCACATAAAAGAGAAATCACCATCTCAATAGCTTTTATCTTTTATGCAGCCAGTAATCTGAAAAATTACAAAAAAGGCTTATAAAATCATCTTGAGATGAAACGTGCTTTCATCCACTCTGTTTTGAAAGTGGCTCATATACATTTTATCTCTGAAATATAAGCTGCCTTTCTGCTTGCACTCACCCACTCACAGTGTACTACTTTCTTAGAGAGTCTGAACCACAGTGGGCGCAGTGGGAGGCTAACCTTCCTTAGTTCAATAAAAATGATCAAACAAACATTGATTTGAAAGAAAGCAAAGTTGTAAACAAATAGTCGTGCAGAACCCTTGATGCAGGTCCATTGATTAAAAAAAACAAACACTGGATTTGTTGTAAATATTGTGAATGAAAACTCTTTCAATTAACTTAATTTAAACATCACACCTCATCCCACATGTCATTTTGCTCGTGTACTGACAATACTGTTGAAAGACTCAATAGTTTTTTCTTTGGGAAGAGCACATCATGGATTTCGGCCAGGAAAGAAAAACACTAGCAGACTGAAAGGAAACAAAACACACACGCACCAAAAACTCAGCGAAACTGAACATGTTTAAAGTGTGAACAGAAGCATGTGATTTGAAAGCATTAGACAGATTGGCCAGAGAGTGGATGCCAGAAACTTTAACAGTCTGGCAGAGAGTAGAGCATTAGAAGATAAATAATCACTGGACCGTGGAAAGTTTTGAGGCTTCATCAGCCCCCTGAGTGCTTAGATTCCAATTAGTTTGACCTCCCCCCCACTCTGTCAACATCTATTGCTATCCTCTTGCTGCTAAATACTTAGAAAATATTTACAAAAATATTAAAACTGCTCTTATAGCAAAGGCATCTCAAATTACGCCTATGGCCAGCAGTCACTGGGGAAGTACTTTGAGGCAGTTAACAATTGCACTGCATTATTAGTTTGACTCTCTCTGTTGCTTTATGGTTGGCAAGGAGTGTATGCTCAACTGCTTTCATTTATTATATGGGAAGTTGATTACTGCTGGGATGCTAACCATCCAATATGGAGGTCATCCAAGACATTAAACTAAAGATGGCTAAAAGCAGCTTGCATCAGAAAGCAGACCTATAGACTAGTTCTAAAAGTTATCACTGTACGGTCATTATTTAAAACAACAAGGAGGAGAAAAACATATATATCCTGGCAATAACAAAAAAAGGAGACTGAAGCAGCAGACTTAAAGGGGCCCTATTAAAAGCATAAAAGGGCCCCTTTTATGATACCAATGAATGCACCATTATCCAAAACTAAATATAAAAAAATGAAGAATATTTATAATACAGACCTCTGTTACAATGAGTGTGGGGAATGAGTAAAGCATGAGGAATGAATATTCTTTCATTGTATAAGTTTATGTATGTTTATTTTTTTTCACTTTGCTGGAACTGAGTTTCTATTTCTTTTGTATCAACTTTTAGAAAGCTGTAAGTTAACACACTGGACTCAATGTGGCTGTGACTCAAGATTAACACTTAATGTAATATCTGATGATATATTTGAAAGAGCACCTGTGGTGGAAGTCTAGCATCTTAATCCAGTCTATTTACCAGTCAAGCTAATTAAAGTAGACCTCTCACAAAGCAGTCATGGGTTTTTAAATGCAGGTGTGACTAATAATATCACATTAGATAAACAGTGAGATATGATCCAAGCAACAGAAGATCAATGGGACACCTTTGAGAATAAGTGCCACAAGGTTCCAGGTGCAAGAAGTAACACATTAGTGCGTCAATGGGCTTAACTGTTTGTCTTTTTACAAGAGAGAGAGAGAGAGAGATAGCTCTACCACCGGGGGACCAAACAGGAGGACATTTTGGAATGAGGTTTCCTGTCTAGCGGTGATGCTAGAACTTGTCGTCATTCATTTGCCGAGCCTAATGAACCAGAAAGCTCATAAACACAAATGAGGGAGTTTAGGTGGTTGGTTCCTGTGCTAGCGGCCACTTTCAAAGTGACTTAAATGTAATGTGAGAAGCAATACTTTATTCTCCAGGGCCGAATAATGAAGAGTGGCGTGCTCATCATGTGCTTGTGTCGATATTCAGACACTGTGCATGCTTGTGTCTAGATAACTCTGACCTGCTTTGTCAATGCAGGAAAACAAACAGATACAGAGAATACAGCTTGGATGATGATAGGAAAGACGATGATGCTATTCAATCCAATTTAGGTGAAAGTGAAACACTATTCATCACACTAACACTCTAACCATATGGCTGCCACTGCAGGTGGCTGAAAAAAACACTGGCAGCCAAACAAACTGGAAACGGGTGCAGCTCAACTCACAGTCAGATGAATTTGGTCAAATTAGATCAATTCAGCTATGAAAATTCCCCAATGGCGTACACTTTACTGACATCACTTAAAATATAACATGGCCAAGCTTACAAAGTTAAAGAAAAACAAGGTCACATTGATAAGGCATGATGTTGGTGCATATCCTCACATCAGTCAGTCTATCAATATGCAGTTTCTGTAAGCCTTTGAATTACAACTAGCACCACCACACATGGTAAAACAACAATAACACACTGGCACTGGCTTTTTAAACATTTTTTCTTGCCTTGCAGGGTACCATTTGTTTTATTAAAGCATGCAAAGCTCAACAGAGAACACAAATAAAATGTGAATGCTGTAAAATATTCCCCCAAACCTCACAGTTACATATACTGAATGATTTATGAAAATGTAAAGCTCACTTCTGAGGGTAAAACAACTAAACCTACAAAGCCGCATACGTACATGAACCATTGTTCTGCTTCAAATTCAAATGTGAGCCTCCGAGACTTACCTACTACAAAGTCAGAACTCGTTTAGACACTTTCATAAGAAAATCTCAGCAAATATCATGATAAGAATGTCGAAGGAAAAGACAATGAAATCAGAAAGTAAGAATAATAATCATAAGTTTAGGGCGGAGTATTGTAGAGTAGGGAATAGCAGTGAAAGCAGAGGGAGACATTGAAAGGGCAAGACACTGCTGCTTTCTCATCAGCTGCAAAAAAACAAAATACCAGTCTGTGGAACCAACAGATGGTATCTCGTTGTGTAGTTTTAACACATGACAAAGTATCCACAAAAGTGTTTCTGCTGCCAAAAAAGGGGTATTTTGAAGCGCCAAAAGAGGGCATTGATGGATGAACATGTGGTCGAGACACAACCCGATGTTTTTGCATTCTCTTGCAAATGCACAGTTAAGTTGATAGGTGTTTATCCCATTTAGCAACATTGTTTGGTCCAGAACATCACCAGAATATTTCCTTTTAAATATGTAAACAATTTAACTAATTATTACAAAGGCTACATTATGGCTGCTTGCTTAGGCACTAAAGGCACTAATGGAATGTGTTTGCAGGTGGTAATTACTTGACTTGAAATTAGCAAAACTAAAACTCACCAACATTAAATGTAATTGCAGTGTGGAGTCACAGTGTGTCAGGGTTTTGGCAAACCATTTCAAGATTTAAATAATATTGTGTAAGGTTTGTATGGAAAATAAATGCCTGTTTCTGTAAAAACATATATATATATTTGGGTTCTAGAGACTTAACAAAAATCCATTTGATTAATAAGCACATATGTGCTTTTAATTGCGTTTAATCCATTGTTTTTCTCTTCAAGCTGATCAAGTAGTAGTACACTGGCCTGTTTGTGTGCTCATGTACACATTTACAATCAACCCTATTAGTACAGTATAACAACTATCATTAATGTTACCTGCGTTTCGAGATCCAAAGACAAGGCCCAGCGTCAAGCAGATCAGACGTTAGCATCCAGGAAAGCAAACAGAAGAGAGAAAAGAGTCCATTAGTATTTAAATGTCAAGAAGGAACAAGTCAAAATCACTCCAGCAAAATTGAAAAACGTCCTCAAATGGCATGACGTACTGTAAAGGGAATTCATCAGATAATAGTATATATTGATGATGGGTACAGAGAAAATGGTTTTGTTGCAGTCCAGACTATCTCTTTGTCTCTTCAATTTATAGTAATTAACTGATTCCTCCTGTCCACCATGCCAGGGGGAGTGTGTGCCAGCCCAGTCTGGCATGGCAGCGGCATGGGGGAGGCTATGCAGTCGAGCCTGAAATGAGGAAAAGAGATCTTGTGCATATTAACATCTTCATGCTTCAAGATCAGGGAAATAGGACTTATTGTTTTGCTCAATATTGCATAGATTCAATGGAAACGAGGTCAGCAAGATGAACTGAATCGTGGCCTAAAATGTCAATGAGTTTTTACAGTCAACACTTTGTTTGTTTGGCGATGTGTGTGTGTGTGTGTGTGTGTGTGTGTGTGTGTGTGTGTGTGTGTGGTGGATGAGTAATGAAAGTCAAACTCCACCTTCCGACGTCTGCATCTCTTGTGAGCTTTGTAGAAAAAAAAACAACTGAAAAATGCACAAATCTCACTGCACTTCTTTCAGAGTGAAGGTGAGAACCAACTCTAGAGGCTGAATGACTTTGTGTTGAAGTTGAAAAGAGAGATTGTGGGAGGAGGAGGACAAAGAGAGCACTGCTACTAAACCGACTGATGCCTTTGCGTAAAATTTAAAACTGTTTTGAAACTTGTCAGGAATACGGATGGCGCAGAGGAGAAGACACAGCACAACTATAAACACCCGCTGGCAGTTCAGCACGCAGAGCAAACATCTCTCCTTTGAGACCTGTCAAGAGCAGCGCAACTACTCTTGCCAGAAAGCATTGGATTCCTCCTCTTTAGTTCATGTGAAAGCAGGTGGTAGCCTGTGTGAAGTGAGTTGCATGAGTGTGCATATGATTACTCCTTTGTGTTGTAATCATGGGACTATTTATGCATGTAGGGGGTCTATCTCCACGGCAAATTTGAGCATACCTTTCTCAGTGGCTCAAATTGATATTTGTCATCATTGGATGAGAAATAAAGAGTTCTTCTTCATTATCTTACCACAAAAAAGACTAAAAACAGAGGCAGATACTGCTTTAACAAATGTAAGTCCCAGTATGAAAACAAATGCAGTGATTCCTCTTCCTGAAGTCAGGTCAGAAGTCATAAACAAACAAAACACCTAGACTTTGTCCTGATGCAAACAACAAAACAACACTATGTGATTAACAGCCAGTGCTCTCCACTGTGTGGTGGGACAGCACAGCATGGTGTCTCTAAGCTGTTTTTATCTCCCTGAGCTTTGTTTCCCTGCTTATTCCCAGTTTAAGTCCCTGGTTCTCTGCCACGTCCTCTATCCATCCTTACTCCCTTCCCTGTTTGTTTGTATCTCACACTCTATATAACATTCATAGTGGGTGTCCAACATTTTATTACAATGCGGTTTGTTGTTTTATTTTCCTTGAACTCTGCGTATCTGAAACACTGCCCCATACATCCCGTCTCAAATGCAGGGGGTGGCTCATTCTTGGTGATTTACGACACAGGCACTTAAGTCGGGGCTGAATCCAATTCACACTCAGTCGATAGCGGACAAAACCTAACTGACAGAGGCTTCCCTCTTCACCTCCCCTCCCTTTTTCCTCTTTGTTCCTTTCTTTTCATCCAGCTGTACAGTCAGTAAAGGGAAGTCAATAGTCAACATACCTTGTGGAGTTGAAACACTTTGAAGTATGTTGTAGTGAAATAAACAGATAGCACAATACCAAGTTTTGAATTGGAGCATATAGTACCCGCCACTTTTGCCCTCCTACTTACTGACAACTGGAAACTAGGTTAAGGCTTGAACAAATGTATACTATTCAATGAAACAACAGAGAGGGGAATACAGAAGAAGGTGGTAGAAGAAATAAAGGAACATTAGGGAAGGAAGGAAAAGAGGATGACCACAAAACGATTTGCTAGCTAATGTGAAAGAATATTCCCCCCAAAAAGATGTAACTATAAACTATAACTGCAACTATGTAAACACACAAAAGAGCTGATAACAAATCATGGTTTGGACTGGATGTTGGACAAAAAAAATCTAAATCTGAGAGCATTATTTGCAGCACATTTTTGTATATGGATCACAGTTCTTCAAATTGTATCAATACGACTAAACCTGTGTTGGTTTCTGTTCAAGGTCTCTTAATTGTCAAAGCATGCAGCAGGAACGGGACAAAGACATGGCGGAAGGAGGTGTGAAGCCTTGTCCTAGTTTAAAAGATAGGAGGTTGAGGTCAGTGTTTCTGTGGTTCTGCCTGTGGAGTCTGGCGGAGGAGAGACAGAGAACTGAGGCTCCGAACACTGACAGGACACAGGAGAGCTGCTCCATCCCTCTGGCTCTGACACAGGACAGCTGTCCCTCTTTGGATCAGATATAGGAGGACATGGACATGAGTATAATGTAACACTACCAAGGACTGGACACCGAGGGGACACACATCAGCCCTCTTAACAAGAGAGAAAATACTGACTTTGCAGTGTCCCACATATCCAACCATGTTCGGATGTGGACTTCATTTAAAATAAAGGACTGCAGAGTACTGCTCTCTACAAAATTAAATTGAATAGGATTGTTCTTCTACATTCAAAGGGACACATTCAAGTCCAGACTTCAAATACCGACTCCGGCTCCCTTGGTTCCCTTGATAGAAGTAAAATCCAATCAAATGTCTATTATCGGGTGATTTAATGTTCATTTTATCCATTATGAATGGTCATCAGCTCACCATCTGCTGAGCTACAGTGGTAATCAGCTCTGCGGATGTTGTGTTGTCTAATAGGATCAGACAGGTGTGAGACATGCAGACTCAAAAATAGAGCAAAGTCAACAACTCTATGATGGAGGGACATAATGAAATATTCTTTAACAGTAGAATACACAGAAATGAAGGCACCTGTGCCATCAGATCATTTTAGATTGCATATTTGTGAACGTTTCACAGTAGAACCTAAATTGTAAGGTGTCGAGGAAAATATACTTTAATTTTGTACCTGAGCCTTGAAAGCTTCTCAGAGAGAGATATCTTTTTACTTCTCTAGAAATGTCACTTCTTCATGTGAGCAGAGCTCAGCCACTTAGCTTTGAAGTCGAATATACTACCAATCTTATTTCCGCTGTCATTACAAATAACATTTAACAGCCAACTTAGGAGGATGTGGTACCCAAGCATTAAACAAACATGACAAGAGATAGTATGCCATTTATTTATTCATAATGTAATATAAAGCTTTAAATACAGTATTTATTTATATTTCTCCTTATTTGACTATACTGTATGTCCATTATGATTAAAATCATCATAAACACATCATTGTTATTTTTTATAAATGATTGCACTAATGAATAGAACATGGAATAGCTTTCAAACTTTGAAATGCTAAAGAGCAAATGACAATTGACAGATATTGACAATACCACTCTGAATTCACTAGATTATTGTTAGCTTCAGTTTCATTTGAAAACTATCAAACGCAAGGAAACATGTTTTGGCTATTTTGACAACACAAAGTTTACTACTTAGAGGTTTAAATTCATGAAATTAAAAGAGAATAGAGTGTCTACACTTTTTTTTCTCTAATTTGCAACACCAAACAATAAGTCATTAATAAACAACAACATTTTTTCTTTGTTTAGGCCTAAGACAATTCACCGACATAAAAGTGCAAAATCACATCCCATGCTTTGTTCATTTGTAAGCAGTAATGCCTAAATAACTTATCCTACCATCTTTGACAAAGCTAGATCTAGATCTTTGAATTGTGGATGAATCTGAATTTCTCGATAACATTTCATACATTTTTATCTCGAGAGGAGGCAACGCAAGACAATGCTAGGCCATTAAATCATTGTGGTCACAGCTAATGTGCCACACGTTCAATGGCTGTGCCTCAGTGTCAGCTTAATGTATCGAATTATAGAGGTTGATAGGTTAAAAACTAATAAAATGTGATTTATAAATGACCCTACCACACACTCAAACTCAGAAAGAGGGAAGAAAGGTGTGTGCTGTTTATAGTCAAGCTGTCAGGGTTTACCGACCCAGTGTGAAAACTCCAAGGGCCTTCAATAAACGCTGGCCCTACCGTCAGCACTGATCATAAAACGAGATACTGGTCAACCTGACCGCAAACTGACAAATCTCGAAGGTTGAACTTCTGCTCGTGCCATTATGTGGTGGGCAAAATATCGGATGGTTACTGTAAGACCAGGGCAGCTATTTGGAACTTCTGGCGGTGTTATTAATACCAGCTTTTCATTAAGAAATACTGATATGCAAATGTATATTAGTAGTAGAAATTATGATTGACTCCCATCTTGATAACAGCTATTCCATTAAGTCTCTAACAAGGAGGTGATTTGCCACATTTGACTGGTTTGCTATTCAATATGACTCACTGATGTGTATATTAACTGACAAGCTGCTGTCAATAATCAACCCAATGTGCTTCCTAGATGGGTATTAATATTCACCGATGATAGTCACTGCTCATCATCATTTGTCAGATAAATAACTTTCAATGAAATTATAACAGAAATCCAGCATCAGTATTAATAAACTCATAAAAGCACATGACACTAAAACTTTGGGAACAGGAAGTTTTCGCTTTCATCCTTCAATCTTAATTCACTGCTGTCAGAAATGTGAAATGTTCCCATTTTGTCAAAGCATATTAAATGTCATTTGAAAGTCGGTTTCCGTAATTACATCTGATTGTTCATATGCATATCAAGATCAGAGGAGGACAGAGGAGCATTAGAATATTAACTGTCATGCAATTGACAGTATTAAAAATAGACTTTGAATGTGAGGATGCTTTGGGATGAGGTAACACATCGAGATAATATCTCATATGCATATAAATGATTTACCATGACACTTTTTTATAATGAATATGATATGATGACTGTGATGTCGCTTAGCATGCAAAAATTCTAATTTATTGTTTTAATCTATTTTGTATATTTGAGTATTTTAAATTTCAGGGTTTGAAGGTTTGATTTCTCATTCAGCTCCTTTTCTCGTGCATGAAAGGCATTGACTTTGGTGCATTTTCATTCATGGATGCCAGGTCGCAGGTGCAGAAAGCAAGCTAAGAGATAAGCGTCTTTTAAAGGCAGCGGGGGTTATGCTTAAACGGATTCAATATCAGCACTTTCACCCATTTTTATAACCTCACTGACAAGCCAGGCATATCACATTAATGGTAACATATCTGTGAAAGCAACCGTCTCAATGATTGACTTCTTCTCGCTGTTCACCTGTCACTGACTACTCAGGAGAAAGTGCTAGAGGTTAGAGAGCTATTTACTTTAGATAGAGCTTAATAATTCATATTATGGCAAATGGTATGAGCTTTACAACCGAAGAGTGTCAACAGTCTGAGAAAGCAGTGAGTCGTCTGTGATTAAAACTCCTCTGGGCTAAACAAGCCAACAGGCTAAGAGATGAAGCAGTGGTCCACTTGAATCTGTGTCCTTCAGAAAGTTCCACTTGGAGGTTGTTGTGAATGTGAGAGGACATATTATGGACTGATGGGACCGTAAAGGCACTTCAAAATCTTTTCTTCCAGCAGCCAGCAGACAAACACTCATCAGAGCACCTCTTCACCTCACTCTGACAAAGAGAGGCAGTGCAGGTCAGCCTCAATTGGGCCGAAGAGCAGCTCTGAGGAACAAATTACTTTGTGTGATTGAAGAAGACCAAATGCTATTCCATTCCAAAATCACTCACATACTTATGGTGACGAAATGAATAGGTCATTTTTTGGAATTTTGAAAAGTATAAAATGATGTGTTCTTGTTTCAATTACTCGGCTAGACACAGCAGCAACGTAAAAAGGGTTGTAATTAGTTAAACAGTACTGATGCATTTATATGCTTCAGAGGGGACTTAAGATACAACCAGCTTTTAATACAATACACCTCACCTAATTATTTGTACTGAATATGGAGTATCAACCCCACTGATATATGAATGGCATTGAAGAAGGAAGAAGCTGTTTAATTATTCCTGCTTCCTTTTTCCCCCTTTCTTTCTGCCCTGGTGGAACTATTCAGGATTTCCGTTGATGATGTCATTTAACTGGAGTCCAGTCAGCCAAGTATCGATGAAGCAAAAATAGCTTTAAAGTAAACAATGAGGCAAAAAGGGATGCAGCAAAAATAATGGGAACGGCAATGACAGCTAAAACACAGCAATCGTTAAAACGGTGTGTTATAAATGCAAATATATGTAGCTTCCTGAATTAACCCTATGACTTTCATTCATTTCATGCCAAAACATGCACTGGTATAAGGTTAACCAAAAAGCAGTATACATTGCCTTAATAGCAATTTTCTTTCATCTGTGAAATAATTGGAACTAAAATATTTATATATAAGAAACCTGAAATATCTTGCGGAGGAGAGACAGAGAACTGAGGCTCCGAACACTGAAAGGACACAGGAGAGCCGCTCCATCCCTCTGGCTCTGACAGAGGACAGCTGTCCCTCTTTGGATCAGATATAGGAGGACATGGACATGCATATAGGGTAACACTACCAAGGACTGGACACCGAGGGGACACACATCAGCCCTCTTAACAAGAGAGAAAATACTGACTTTGCAGTGTCCCATGTTCGGATGTGGACTTCATTTAAAATAAAGGACTGCAGAGTACTGCTCTCTACAAAATTAAATTGAATAGGATTGTTCTGCTACATTCAAAGGGACATATTCAAGTCCAAACTTCAAATACCAACTCCAGCTCCCTTGGTTCCCTTGATAGAAGTAAAATCCAATCAAATGTCTATTATCGGGTGATTTAATGTTCATTTTATCCATTATGAATGGTCATCAGCTCACCATCTGCTGAGCTACAGTGGTAATCAGCTCTGTGGATGTTTTGTGGTCTAATAGGATCAGACAGGTGTGAGACATGCAGACTCAAAAACAGAGCAAAGTCAACAACTCTATGATGGAGGGACATAATGAAATATTCTTTAACAGTAGAATACACAGAAATGAAGGCACCTGTGCCATCAGATCATTTTAGATTGCATATTTGTGAACGTTTCACAGTAGAACCTAAATTGTAAGGTGTCAAAGAAAATATACTTTAATTTTGTACCTGAGCCTTGAAAGCTTCTCAGAGAGATATATTTTTTCTTCTCTAGAAATGTTACTTCTTCATGTGAGCAGAGCTCAGCCACTTAGCTTTGAAGTCGAATATACTACCAATCTTATTCCACTGTCATGACAAATAACATTTAACAGCCAATTTAGGAGGATGTGGTACCCAAGCATTAAACAAAACATGACAAGAGATAGTATGCCATTTATTTATTTATAATGTAATAAAAAAAAGCTTCACTTTTTAGTCTAAAGCATCATCTTTGTGTTTAAAGGTCAGTTTTACTATTGTTTTTTTAGACAACTAAAGGGAGTGAAAGAGGCAATTGCTTTCAAAAGCCTGATAATCATTCTAGGAACGGAACCAACATCTTATCTCATCAGGGCTGCTGATCTATATCTAAGACCTTTGTTAACAAAGTTTATATATTACACTGGCAGAGAGAGGAAATTGGTGAGACCCAATAATCTGAACCAAGTGGTTCATGAATCAATTAATGGATATTTTGTTTAGCCCTGTACACAGGGAAAATGACAGACAAAGCATTCATTTCAGAGTTCATACTCAATATTTTAACTTTCGGGTAATGGTTCAGAAACACAGAGGTTGGACTCAGAGTCTCTTTGGTCTACTACTTAAAATACTGTAGAGCCATTTATTCAGTTTCTGCATTGTATTCGGTTTATCACACCCATACATGGTGAAGAAGATGGGAGAGGAATTTCATCCTTTTATAATGATACATGAATAATACATTGAGAAGCAGATCACTCGTGGCACAAATACTTTACATAGCCAATATTCATTCTGTGTGGAACTGGAGAGATTATATACGTCTTTAGAAATGCAGTCATGCGGTCATCTAGGAAATAAAGCTTTCAAGCTTCTACTTTAAGCATCCATTCTAGTGTAAGAGCTGTCCAAAGCAAAGGATGATTGAGGACCTACAGGAGTTGATGACATTCACCCAGAACCAGCACTTTCAACAGTCCCCACCCACCCTGCCAGAATCGCAGTGGAGTGCCAATGTTCGGTCAGTGCAGCACATAAAAGCCTTCGTCCATTTGCATTTAGAGAGAAATGTTGCTGTGTTCCTTTGGATGATGGAAGGAGAGAGAAAGCCAAAAAGTCATTTTACCTCCTGAACTCTGTCAGGGAGTGTCCCCTAAGGAGCAAATGTCAACCCAGAGGGTCTCAATTGCATGAAAGACAGGCAGCCCTGGACAACTAGACTCATGTCAAGCCTGTCAACAGCCACACAATGAAAAAATCAGTTTTCACCTCACACACACTCCAAGATAATTGCACATCATTAACGAGGTAGGGGGATTTAGAGGTGCTGAAATGAAAGGTGTTTGCCAGCCAATACGGGAGAGAGTCGGGATAAAGGTTGAGGGTCATGGCAGATAAGTCCGTTGCATTAAGTTGTACTTGCTATATCAGTGGGACTTTTGCAAGGAAGACGTGTAGTACTTATTCTGAATTGGTCAAAAATATATGCTTTTACTGACAATCAAGCAAAATATACTAAAGTAACAAAAGTCTGGACTTAAATTAAGATTTTGCTGAAGCACGAAATTGCAAGACAAGGTTAAAATACTTAATTTGAGACCGAATAAACAATGAGACCGAATTGAGACCGAATAAACGTTGAGACCGCATTGAGACCAAATAAACGTTGAGACCACATTGACACCGAATAAACTTAAAAATTAAGAACAATTCTGGATAGTTCAATAAAGAGACAGGAGACAAGAACACTGAAAACAAAACCGTCATTTGACATTTTCCAGATGCTAAAATTGCTCACTCCAAAGGCAGACTGTCATTAATGAACAACTGTAGTGATCCTCTGTATTGTCAGCAAGGAGGAAATTGTAGTTTTACTGTATCTGCAAATCACTTTTAAATTGTAAACAGAGAAGCCAGTAGATAATGTAGACCTATTTTGTTTTTGTTTTATATTAACTGGTTAAGCAATGTGTTTTAAACAGCTTTTGTTAGATTTTTAACTGCCTTTACATTAATTACATTTGCTGAAGTACCTCTGCTGTCTGCCAAATCACTCTGAGCCCTATATTGTTTATTTGTGAGAAGTGCTAAGTTAGTAAGTTTTATATCATCAGTCCTCAAATAAAAAAAGGGGAACACTGTGTCTGCATTTGACCCAACTAGACTGTTTAGCAGCATTTTGAATATAATATAACACATAATCAAGTACTGCATACTGTTTTTGAGATGTATTGATGGATAGACAGGTGTTATACAATGACCTGTGAGAGGTAAATATTTGGGACAGATAACTTGTCATATAATTTAACTTGTCATGATCTGGCACATCAGAGGGAATCGGGGAGTTAAGAAGCATGACAGAGCTTCATTGTACCATGAAGTAGCAGGAGAGCTCTTCTTACTTCGGGATCTGATCTGCCTTGAGTGACGGCTTCAAATTGAAATGGCGCCAATGTTACTCCACTGCAGCATCTCCTTGTATATATCCAGAATAACGTTTACATGGTGTCTCTGATGAACTGTATTAGGAGTATTTGTGACTATAGTCTATATGTTAACAAAGTAGAACCAATTGACATCGCTGCTTAGATAAATAACCATTAATGAGGAAACCAAAGCAAATCAAAGCAATTTCTCCAAGTATGCTTTGTCTAAATGGGTTTTTAGCTGATCACATTTTGCTCGATTTAACTGGCATTTTCATTTCTTATTTGGTTAAGCCTTCTTTGCATGGCGTCCATGGGAATGGATCAAGAAACAATGAAAGCGGCATCAGCAGAACAAATACAGGACTGTTTTTGGATAATTAACGGTTATCTGAAAAGCATTGTATCAAGTGGATCAATTACTGACAAGTTTGCCACATTTGTTTTGTAATGTATTTAAAAATGGAGGTGAATTATTGTAATGTGACTAATCATCTTTTTATGTGTGATTTGCAGGTATTTGGGGCTAGTCACTACTTTATGCTACAGTTGCTACTCTTTTCATATTAAAATACTGTATATTAACTGCCAAAGCTTACATAAAATGTATGGCTTGCAGTCACATTGAGAGTGAGCTGAATGGCCATAACAAGAACAAACATACCATTCAATATTTTTATGCACCAAGGATCATCTGAGTGCAATGCTTATGCCTTATGCACCCACTGTTCAATGTTTAGATGCGCGGGGAAGCTGTAGGCCACTAAATGTTGATGACACAGCTCTGGAATAATGACAGGCTCTTTTCAAGTAAGGATTGAGATCCTTGATACTCCAACGTTATTCCTATTAAAATGAATTAAATTGACTAAATGTAATTGCAGAGGGTTGCTATTGTATGTATTTATGTTGTACGAGGACCATGCATACATTACATTTATCTCATAAACAAGAAGAAATGCTTTATGCCAGCTAATTTCCATCTGCAGTCCTTAGGCAGGTGCATAGCAAACAACACACATTAATACTATTTCATAATCTCTATAACACAAACAATATTAAACACAATTTAAGTACAATTCAACACAATAGTACAATTCACTAATAATTGAACAAAAACTCATTTATAATGAATTAATGTTGGCATGAATGGTTGCTTAATATCCATTTTTTTTGCACCATAGGAGAAAGTGCGGTTCTTAAACTCAGCTGGGAGAATATTCCATTGAGTGATGGCTGTATATGAAAACGCAGATTGTGCAAAGGCAGTGTGCAGGCACAGTTAAGAATGTGGTTAGTGCAAATCTGGAGTTGTTGCACCTGTAGGAAATAATAATCAATATTCCGAGTAACCGCAACACTGACTTATTTTGAAATGCAATCTTATTTTGTAATGGTGAATTCGCAACCGGATGTATACAACATTGATGACGCTTGAGGCCGGACGGAAGAAAGCTGCGGGTTTGAGCGTTGTTTTCCTAAACGAGCGGAATGTAAATAAAGGGTGAATAGGGGAATCACTTGTGGTGTTATACATAAAACACACAATGAGTAATTCTCCTTATTGCCGCTGTAATACCAAAAGGAGGGAGATGACCCTATGCCACGTATACACCGAACTGACCGGAAGTACTGATATGACTTGAAGCGACCAATAGGAAGAGGTGACCTCTGGACAAAGAGCAATGCAACACAGGAAGCGGTCTCTTTTTGCTCGGACCCTCGGACAGTGAACACCTCGTGAATTCTATTCATGTTTTGGGCCTGTTCAAGTGTGTATTGAGCTTTGGAGCCACAGCTGTGAAACCTTTGTAAAACCTACTACTGCCTCTTTTATTAAACACTCCTTTTATAACTTTTAAAGGAGATTTTCTTTCTTTCTTTTAAACCGACTCCTGGGCTTCAAATAAACGAACATTTCTAACACACCTCTACTCACAGCCAAGTTGCAGAAACTCTATAGTTGTGACTATTCCATAAGCAATGAATGCCCCTGTCTGTAGCTTTGTTGAAGAATATTGTGACTTAAAGGGATACTTTCAGTACAACTTTTTTGCATAAGCAGATAAGGAAAAAAAAAGAAATCCAGCTAAAGTTCACGGCCATGCAACGTCTCCAAAGGATAGACTGTGAAGTGGCACAACCAATCAAATGAAGAACAAAGAATCCTAAGGCCTCTGTTTTCATTTACTCCAGTTCTAAGAAAATGTAGTGAAATGTGTGGGGAGAGGGAGAGAAAGAAAGAGAGAGCGGTAGAGAGAAAAAAGGACACATAGAATTGATATTCAAGTCTTGTGAACCAATGAAGAAAATGTTGGCTGATGGAAAAAAAAAAAGATGTTGGTCTTTGAAGGTGAAAGCCAAATGGAAGATGACAAATAAAGCAGTAGAGGAATGGGTAACAAGGCTTTTATGTGGCCCGACTACCGGGAAAGACAATAACCTGACGCACGGTTATTGTCTCCATTTCTCAACACCTTCATTCAACACATCGGCCACAGTGTCAGAGCACCTCCCTCCCAAACACAGAAACTGATTGATAGGTGTTTGATTAATAGGGCATTCTACGGTTCAAGCAACAGAGGAACATATTTTATAACATCAGTGATTGATTAACATTTCTGCTATGGTTTACAGAGGCAGGATAAAGCCGCCATTTGAAGTGGCATGAGTCACTGTCCTGTGGCCCTTTCACCTCAAACCTACCTGTAACTACAAACCTTAAAGAGGCCCTACTATGCTCATTTTCAGGTTTCATTATTATAACTAATAATTTCATATTTGTATGTTGTGCCTCTACTGTGACAAATGTCCATGCTTTAATGTCCAACAAGCTCTTTATTTACTCATGCTTTCTTTTCTGCAGCACCTCTTTTCACCCTATGTCTAAAACCAGAGCCTAGTCTGCTCTGATTGGTTTGTTGGCCAAATCTGTTGTGACTGGTCAACTGCCCGAGATGTCCCACCCCTTAGCCAATCACGTACAATGTGTTGGAGTGCTATAGCCAATAGACGTGCAAGTGTTACCTATTGATGTCACTATTTTATAGAAGTAAACACGTGATTACAAACGAGCCATTCCTTGGGGGTTTAGAAAAGAAACTGTAAACCATTTACATGCACATAAACATACTGTATGTAACACACTGCAGGAAGGGGAAAACCGGGGGGGGGGGGAAAAAGCATAATATGGCCCCTTTAAAATGGCTTAGAGGTTAGCTCCCATAATATTTGTATGTAAAGAGAACAGGTCAGTGTGCTATCTGTAATTAGGTCTGGAACATCTGTGAAAGGTGTCTTAGTAAAAAGCTCTGTGAGGAGAAGAATTAGAAAATAGTACTTTTCCATTAATTTAATAGGACTCAGTGGCAGTTACCAAAGAGCTATACATAGCCCAGTCAGTCTGTCATTGTCAACTGGGCATATAAAAAGGTAGCATGTACCAAAATAAAGTTGGCAAAAGATGAAATATGAACTGATGAGATGAGGTGGATTCATGATTACCCCATGCAAGATATGTAGACACTTATAGCTTCCCATAATGCTTTGATGTGTGAGAACTGGCAAGACACAACTCATGTAACATACCTGCTATTTTGATCATTAATAATCTATCAAAGGACACTCTTGCTCGTATTGGCATCATTTTCATTTTCAGGTGCAGCAGCCAGAGAAGCCTATGATACATGCTTAATACCAAATAGCCTAAAGAAACAATAAGGAACCAGCTAGTGAATATTACAGAGTATTTAGCAGCTAAAGAGCCAGCCATTTCTTCTGAAAAACAAAAAAAAGTTAATATGACTAACCCCTTCCATAAGCCAAAAAAAACCCCAAATAGGGTTGCAATGACTGACAGGGGGGGTGTCCCCAACTGGCCAATTAAATCAGTTATAATAGGTTCAACTAATTAGGACATATGGTCATCGTTGGCTATAGATTACATTTAAGTTGGTAGGCAGTTGTTAAGCTAGCCAACGTATTTTGGGATCAATGTCACTGGAGTTAATGTGGCCCAAAAGTAAAGCGCCTCCATGAACACAGCCCTGCAGATCCAGAAGCACTACTTCCCTCCTCTGCTCTCTCGCTGTATGAATCAAAATGATAAAACTTCGACTTGGGAATAAAGTGTTTCTCAGGAGCTGTCATAAGTTTCCTCTACATCATCAGATTTACGTCCCAGTTGGTGAATTATCCACATGTCACACTGAATCTAATTTCCATTATGAACACTGTGGGATGGCAGGGATAGAGCAAACTGCTTTAGTTGCTTTCCACAAGACTGAAAGGACTATTTCCTTCCTTGCGTCTATCTAATGAAATCTGAAGGTAAAGACTAGATCGGTAATGTTCTCTAACAATGCATTACTTAGCTCTCTTGTATGTAAGAACAAGACATTTGATAAGTGTACTAATAATGACATACGTGCCATGCCATGTTTTTAAAGGCATTTCAACACACAGGTTATTAATACTTATAATGGAAAGCATTATAGGGTAACAACTCAATGAACACAATGCACATAATGCAAAAGACTGTAACAACGAATCGGCTGAAAGTCCTTTCTCTTGGCATTCAACTCTTCAAAAAGCTTTTTGCCAAATCAGCTTGTATGTCTGAATACATTAGCGACGGGAAATGGAGATAGGAAATATGTCATGCATTGCTAAGACATACTATAATAATCGGAGTCCGCCATGTTGCAAAGAAACCTCACTGCTATGCCGCTAAATCTTACACACTTGGTGCACTCTGCTGTGATGTATAAGGATGTTAAGATTTGAAGAGGAACATCTTGCTTTCATCAGTAAGTCTCCTCTTTTGTTGCACCTAATCACCCAAACTTGCCTTCACCGTTTCATTACTCACTCTTGTTTTTGAGGTTGTTTCTCTCGCTTCGGTGGTGACACTTTTCTCATTTATTTAGTTAATCACTCTTTATCTTCCTTTTCTGGACTGATCGTCTCCGTCTACCTCGCCTCTGGCTTTCTTTTATCGGGCCTAAACCACATTTCCACCACAATACTTATTCAAGACCATTTTCACTTCAGATGCCAAGCTTTTGTCGAAAGAAGCACTTGTTTAAAATCAATTTCCACTACTTTATCCCCATCCTCATTCATTCAGGTCTTTTATTCCTCTCAACTCTTTGTGCCCTGCTCTAAGTGATAACAAAAACAGATTCAGCTCCTTTCAAAAAAGATTGGAGCAAGGACATAGTTTAATGTGGATCTAAATAACTAATTACGCAGAGACCATTGTTTCGTATGTATCTTTTTTTTTACTCAACAAAAGATGGTGAAGTGTGACACAATCCTATTGGGTTGGCAGACTGCTTAACTGAATCCTCACTGATTATGCGACTCGCAGTTTGTTGCTCATTTTACATGCTGCATTTTCATATCAACTTTTGATTCTGATTGTGTCTTTTCAATATATCACTTAAGCTGATTAACCGGATAATATGCTACTAGTATTTAATACAACATTATACTTATATCCTTTAGATATGGATGAAGCATTGATGAAAACAATAATGGCGTCTCTTTATAATGGCTATTGCTTACACTGCCTTCTGGTTAACCGACATTTTATAACTGAAACACA
This sequence comes from Eleginops maclovinus, assembly GCF_036324505.1. NCBI lineage: Eukaryota > Metazoa > Chordata > Actinopteri > Perciformes > Eleginopidae > Eleginops > Eleginops maclovinus. Next base: position 8,549,711 of record NC_086366.1, on the reverse strand, counting down.
AACTGACTTTTAAGACGCTTCAGTCTCTCTCTCTTTAGATGACAGTTGTTCTTGAGTGTACTTATCAAAGACCTTCAAGGCACAAACACGCACCAGAATCTCAGCTGTTTTCAAGTTGAACGTTTAAATGATTTGTTCAGCTGTCAACAAGTTTCAGTTCTTATATAATACAACCATTCAACTGCCTCGAGCTAACAACTGTATATTCAAAAGCTTTTCTCATTGTTTATTTTTGGGGTATTTACACTTCCAGACACGTAAAGAGCTTCAACTCGAACTGCTACTCTGATACATCTCCAACACAAACATTTGACATAACTTAACCTTTTAAAAAAAATATATGCAATGGTAAATCAGTTGGCCTTACGTACGCAGACTTAGCTTACATTAATCATAACAAAGTGTATCCAAATTATAGTGAAACTGAACCTGAACTTGTAAAGGAAAATGGATATATGTATTTAGTTGTTTTGCTGTTCATTGTTCCCATGGTGTTGTCAGGGAAAAACATTTAATTAAGGTGACATTGAAACATGAACTCATGCAATAGTTGTTCCAATGTTATTCAAATGTCGCTGTATTTTAATGATCCATGACGTTTCTATTTTTGTAAAAGGTGAAGCAGTTTCAAGGAAGCACATTTCTTAAAGACTGGAACTAGCTAAAAGATTGCATTTCTTGTTCCTGGAACATGAGGTGCCTCTGCCTGCGGGAGACATCAAGGCAGCACTGTCACCTACACAACGAGAGAATCAACTCTACAGTTCCACAAAGCACACAGCAGTGTCACACAGCAAGACCACACACCCCTCTTCTTTCCCACATTATCCCTCCCGAGAGATGCCATTCTCACCTCACTCCCTCAGTGCATGTCTTTTTTTCTATTCTCTATGTTGCCTGAGAGTGAGCCTCGCTTTTCTTCCAGCACCTAATCTCATTCTCTCTTCTCTGTTCCTGTGAGACTTCTGTGACACTTTACTCCCCATTTACAAACATATTTTTCCCCCCTTGTCGTCACTTGTTTCATATGCCACCACCACTTTTGTTGCACTGTCTTTCTTCCCCAGAGAAGTGTAATTACTGTCGGTAATGTCTTTGAGATATTGTCGAAAATGATCACATTTGAGATTGTATTCACTGACAGCGCAAACCATTATGAACACTGCCCCTATTTATTGGCACCTCTGTGGCAGGGTCCATTGTTTGGCCCCTTAAGTATTCACATTACATGTCTGGAATACTCTTCCCCCACTGCTGTTTGCCATTCCTCACCTTCCTGCTATTTTTACTCGCCTCTTCTCAAAATGATATTGTGTCATTCCAATTCACATTATTCAAATAGCTTCATAAATATTTATGGAAAGTTCTGAGATAGGAAGGAGGGAGTGAAGTGGGAGGGAGGCCAGTGGAGGCTTTATACTCCCACATCCCTGGTCAGAGAAATTATTCAATGCAACATCTGAATAGCAATCATTTGGGCAATACCGATACAGAGTGGAAGGAGCAGAGAGCGTTTTAATTGGCAGACGCCCACATTTCCCAGACACATGTCTTAATTGTACTACAAAATTGGATACAGTCGGTTAAAACTCTCAACATTCTGCATGTGTGAACAACATTATTGCAGAATGCTGACAGGAAATCGGTACTTTATATTCAATGTTAGAGAACTATAATGCTCCTGATAATCAAGGCACTTTGACCAACCTCTTTATCAGATTATATATCCTGATATCAGGATATAAAAGATCAAACATGTCTGAATATTAGACACACATGCATTCTAAAATATTCTTATTCTGGGCCCCCAGTAAATATTTGTATACCACCTTCCTATTATCACTTAAATGTGTATCACACTTTTAGTTTTCAGCAAATGTAATAGAGTTGCTCTTATCTATTAAGACAGTGACATCTCTAAAGTAATAGTATAGGTCTGATATCTAAAATGTTTATATTTAGATGTAACAACATTAAACCATATTAGTGTATCTCTGCTGTGCTATGAAATTCATTAATTGAGTTGTATATGTAAGATAATGTATGTATGTAATCTAAGTTATGTTTAAAATGTGTCAGTCTGGTATGCTGGTCTATTGAATATGGAGGATTTGTACATTATCTGCAATGCATGTACCTTAATCTATCCAATTTTTAAGAAGGGGCTCATTAAGTTGGCATGTTAGTATGTGTGATGTAACCATGTAGCCTAAACCAACATGTTATGGTTTTAATTTCTATTGTCATGCACTTTCCTCTATCAGAATTCGGAGCTAGCAGCCACAGAGGTTAACATAAGCATTCAAATCACAGTGACATTGATTGCAGTTTATATGTCATTATTTCATTAGTGATTAATTCAATCACAGTTGATTAAATAATGACAATAATCATGTTAGGGACAACCAGTCCTATTGCATCAAATCCCAATTAATCTCCCCACGCACATTTCCAGGCCCAGCTGCAAACATGAGAGCGCACACACACACACACACACACACACACACACACACACACACACACACACACACACACACACACACACACACACACACACACACACACACATACACACATACACACACACAATGTGCTGCAATACTTCTTTTATAGTGGTTTCCAAATAGAAGTCCAGCATGATATATATATTCAGAGTGGAATGAGTGAATCAGACCATTTGCCAGAATTAACATCATAATTACTGAGAGGCACACACTTACGTTTAAAAAACAAACACACTGCCTAATGTTCTAATTCAGAGCTTGATGCATTTATGTAGGACTGTGACTGTGGTGCTGCTTCTCAGTTGGAAAGAAAAACACAATAAAAGAGGATAAAAGAAGCACAACTGCGGGAGGTGGGGTTGTTTTTTTTCATTTTAGCCTAATTAAACATTCATAAACCTGCTGTGAAAATGACAGAGAAGACTTTCTAAAACATAAACATCTTAAGGAAAAGGTATCATGTCTCCTGATTAACTGCAACATAATACTATTTTCATATCACACAAATCATATATAAAATATGGTTGTTGCTAGAAATTCAGAGATTTATAGGGTCTCCTCAAATGCCAAATGTTAGAAATGCTGATGGCCAGACAAGAACTGTATCATAGCTCCTGTCCCATTCACATGATTGACGGCTATGCCCACACACTGGCCTTTGAATCATCCATCTGACTTATGTGGCATTGCCTCTGAGAAGATCAATATTCCTCTAATTGCGTATTGCTTTGAGTGTGCTCTACTGCTAGGCACAATGGCAGCTCTATATCAGAACTGTGTATGAAACCGGACAGCATTTATCGCAGCAAGTCCTGCTTTAAACACTTTAATGAAAAATGTGATTGTTTGTCAGTGCCTTTCATTACAGCTAGGGTACAAAACAGAGATGGGCAAGCTTAAAAAAAACAATGATTACAATGAATTTAGTTTGGAAGCAGAAAAGGTAGAGTCGTCTTTTGGGTTAAAGTCTGACGTTTTGCGCATCCCTCGTCCCGACCTCCTCCAGAAAAAGTCTTACATTATACTGTAAACTTACTTTTGTTTTTAGGGCACTTGTTAGGATGACTGATGCTGTTGTTCTGCTTGGGGGGACACTGCATTATAAGAACGTCACACTACTTCCTGCTTTGACACTGGATGTCTACATAGGATATTTTAAGCTGTTGGAACAAATGAGTGGAGATTTTGTTCATTCCAAAAGGACAGGCTTATCAGTTTAATGTTCAGATGTGTTTTATGCATATTATCTGCTGCTGAAGGGCATAGAAAATATCCTCTAATGATGGCTTTTGAAACAAAAGACTGCCGTCGTATCACAAAAGTGAATCATTTTGTGTCAGGCCTAAATACTCATGGGTGCATCAACTTTGGTTGTCACTGTCCTTTGTCCCCTTTACTGTACGTCCTGTCCTAAATCTAGAACATGTGAATACTTTAATGCTGCACTGTCGCATCGTTTTGGCGAATTATTCACTTATTACACAGAAATTGATTTGTGTTTTTGGCCAGTGCAGAAGGTCATGTTCTGACTTAGATTCATTTTATACTTTGGGTTTTCAGGCAAGCTTTATAACGACCAATTAGCTTTATGGAATGCCGGAGGCCTGTGAGTCTGCTGACACATGAGCAGCATGAAGTGGACTTCAGCTGAGCTTATAATATTTATCGGGCTAATGCAATCTGCATGATGTAGTAGCTGTAGCCACCTATCTTGAAATATTTAATTTATTAACCACTCAGCCACTGTGAATGTCCCTTACCTACCAAATTAATTTGAACTGTAAACAAGAATTTATGAACAACAGATGGATACTGTTGATTTATAATGCAGTGCCCACTTATAATACATAAACGATACCCAAAATGCAGTGGAGTACAACCTCTTTTGATTCTGCATGCTCACAAGCTCTAATCTAAGACCCACTTGAACACAATTAAGAGGCAGTGCATTTCAGTCTACCGTGTTGCCAAGGTTGTTAATTTCTGACACTAGCCATAACATAATCCTCCCAAATATTTCCAGACCTGGGCTTATTCATATGAGTAGGTGGCATAACTTAAAATGGTAATTGTGCCATCTGTGGATATTCACCATGACAGTAAATGGAAACATAATGGTCACTTAATGAGCTGGATTTTCACACCAACACTCTTTATATTCATGTGCGGTGGTGCATGGCGGGAATCTGTCAGGTAGCTCTATGAATTCAGTCTACCAGACTGACCCGGTATTGCTTTGCATACAGTCACACTTCTGGTATTATCTGGCATTTGTTTGCCTGTCTGGCAGCAAACTGCTGTGGCTTTGAATTTGTGAAATGTATTGTGACAAACACACACATATACAAGATGTATCGCAAATACCATAAACAGAAACACAGCATATTAATATCCTTTCACAGGATGTAAACTGATATAAAATGTGTCAACCATTGGCACTCCAAATATTACAAAACATACCACATTCTTGTGAGATGAGTCGGATTAGCTGCTAAAGACAAATATTGGTATCTTAGTACTTTTAACAATTTAATGTTTCCATACAATAATTATGTTGGGAAGGAAGTGCATCAGTCAGTCATAAATGTCAAAAGAGAGATGACAGGGGCAGAAAAGACAGGAATCATAACAGATGAGAAAAATGTCCTTGTTCACTCGTGCTTCAACATGAAGTTCCTTGTCCAATCAAGTAGTACATCTTTCTTTTGACCTACAAGTCCGCTGTCTCTACCACATCAACCTCCTCCTCAAACACACCAGCCTGATTGGCGGAGATAAACACGCACAACTTTCAAAACATCCAAAAGAGATTAAACCATTGTTGTTTGATTGTCTTGTACTGCAAACCAATATCACACAATTCAACTAAACAGCAATCTATGACAGAGATTGCAAGCTATGCTAGCAGGAGAAATGACTTCAACAGATATTAACTATAAAAATACCCAATTAAATTGCATAAAGAATTGAAGGGCTCTCAGGTTTTGCTCCACTGGTTTGATCTCTTTAAACAGCATACATTTAACCAATCAAATCTTTGTACTTTTAAAGACTAAGATAAGTTATTTTCAAACAGAGAGATACTTTAATTAGTAAAGGGAATAGTTAGTTACATAAGATACACACATTAATTCAAGACTTATTGAAAAAAAAAAGCAGCCAATAAGATTAAACTACCTATAATAAAAGAGGGAGTAGTAAAACAAAGAACAGCTCTGCAGAACATGCATCCACATCGTGCAAAGCTTTTAACTAGACTAATTATAATGTCCATCTATAGGACAGCACTCATTTAGTAAATGGGTTGACTCAACATACTGTATTGATTATGTGCTTCTGCCTGCGGCCTCAACTTCTGTATAGAACAGTCTAAAAGGATTTCTTTGCCCTTTTAACCTGAGAGAGGCAAAGGGAGAGGCCAATGGGAGAGGCAAAGGGAGAGGCCAATGGGAGAGGCAAAGGGAGAGGCCGAAGGGAGAGGCAAAGGGATCCCCAAGGGTAGGAAATTTACTTTGTCTTGGTTTAGAAAACACTCAATACGTTACTGAGGAAAGTTCTCCAAATGTCCAACATTGATCTACTGTTAAAAATGATGTGCAGCCACACTCATTTCCCACTGGAATATTTGTCATGTCTACCCACGATGCACAGGGTCCATTCTTTTGTCCTGTATTATGTTTTTCTCTAGCCTTGAGCACAGATTCAACGAGATGTTGGAAATGGATGTTGTTGGTTTCAATTAAAGTCTAGAGTAGCAGCAGGTTCAGAGTTCAAGCTGGGAGCATCCAATCATGATTTGGAGACATTGTGTTTCTGAATCTTGATATGACTTATGTGTTTTATATTTTCCTGCTTGGGGTAGATTTTGGCAACAAACAGATTATTATATCAGGAATTATTGTTTGCTCTGATATTGCCTCCTCTTCATACTGACTGTAAAGACGGTAAGACATTTGAGGGTCAAATGTTTCTCTTTGTGTTTCGACACAGTATTTTCTTGAAATAGTAAAGGGCCAAATAGAGAAGTATGGACTGAAAGATTGGACTTCTATGATTTGATTTGATCTATCTACCTAAGACTGGAAAAGCCAGCTTTGGACTGCATTTTTGGCTCAATATGAGGATTGTTTTCTTTATCGTTTTTGTGTAAATGTGTTTCTCTCGCGTCGTCACAGCAGGATCCACTATAGGAAATGTATTGGATTTTGCAGTTTGTTTTGTGAGATTTAATATAGCAGAGGTATTTTCCATGTCATCTTGTCAAAACAACAATATATGAGCACTATTTGCTCAGAGGATCAATTCTATATTGCAGACAGGAATGGTCCAAACACCCAGCATGATGTTAGACATACAGCTGCAAATTATGTGGCTCAACAACGGCACAGTAAAAACAAGCTCACCTTCAAAATGTAAACAACATACTTTACCCTGGAACATGCTGGAATGTAAATATGAGCATATGAGAAAAGAAAAAAAGGCTTGAAACTATCTTTATGTTAAGGTTTTCCCTTTTCTGAAAAGCCTGAAATTCCACTCACTCACCCCCTGCCTGAAACGCCTCATTTGAAGTCATGGTTAATACCGCGACCTAGTGACATCACTACGCTCTTCTATTTGATCCAACACATTGTACGTGGTAAGCTGTAAGAGACAGGACATTTCTAAGCGGTTGACCAATCACAACAGAGCCTGCCAGTTAACCAATCAGAGCAGCCTGGGCTCTGGTTTCAGACAGAGGGTGAAAAGAGGTGCTGCAAAACAGGCAGTATGATAAAAAATAAAGACATTTTTGAACATTAAAACATGCAAACACGTCCGAGTAGAGGCACACAATATGAAAGGGACAGCTGTATGGCCAGCAATCAGCATCAACACTTATCTATTATTCCACAAACTTAAAATGCTGTTTCTTATAATGTTTATTGTACATACATTATACACTGTGTGTGTTACCTTTGTAGAAATTAACTGCAGCTCACCCCACACACATACTGTCATTATTTTACCTCTGAACATCAATTGCTTCCGGATTATCAAAATAAAACTCAATTTGGATCCAGTTGTTTTTTGGTTTCAGTAAATCAAAAGGAATAGGGCAGCCCTGTCGAAGGCTGTCTCTATACCAGCTTTTTTTCAGTGCTTTATTCTCTGATCCTTTCATTCAGCAGAGTTGGGTTTAGGAGATACTTTTGCTCTATACGTGTAAGTAAGTAATACCCCACTTTTATGCTTCATAAACATCAAAATGTCCTTTGCATGCCTCTGCTATACAGTATCAGACATGGAGAAAAGTGCTCCTTCATCTCATCCACGATAGATAGATCCATTTTAGATAAGAAACCTCCTCTGTTTCCTGAGAGGGCCACGCACCTCCAGCTGCCTGATGGGTTTGCTCTTGCAGCACTTTTTAAACAACCAAAAACATAGAATATCCGATCAAGTGTAGCACAGGGACAATTTGTGTGTCTTATCTAGTGTGCTTTTTTAGCGTCACAGAATGTGGACCGTCTTGAACTAAACCCCATGGTCATGTTCTCTTGGAAACAATATCAAAAACGTCTCTGCATGAATACATTTAATAGATATTAGAGAAAAACAGGATGAGCTAGTCGACTGCTCCTCTCTGTACTTTCATATTCAGTTCAAGTCCTTTGAATATGCATTGGACAGTCAAATCCCTGGCATATACTACTGAAATGACTTTATATTTATTTAATGTGAACAACTCTTTATTTCTAACCCTTCATAAAAACTCTTTGAGTGAGAGTTCATTTGGAGTTTTTAAACTTACATATATATAATCCTCCTGCAAATGCTTTAAAAATGAATACATGCACGCTGATAAACTTGTTTGGACATTTTAAAATGAATGAACGATGCACATTAGATTCTAACAAACTAAATGCTTACTTTTTTCATTCCACTTTATTGTTTAGAAAAAAATAAATCTGCAACAACCAGTGCCACTCTTGGAAATAAAAATAAAAGTAAAGTAAAGCCATCTAACTAAAATGATTTCCCTCCAGCCCATCATAATTCTCCTTTATACAGACGCAGAAGTCAGTCAACAGAAGAGAGATGGAGACGGTAAGAGTGTTTGATGTGTTGTGAATAATGTGTGGTCCTCCAATGTGGCTAAGTGATGTGTTTTCTGTAATATTTGCTTTGGGATAAGTATTTTGACTGGAATCATGCAAGACATTTTTTGAAAGTTTCTCATCAGACTCAATGTTATTGGTAGTTGAACAATGCAGATACGATCTAAAAACTGGGTTGATAAAGGAACCACATGCAAAACAGGTTTTCAAAATCCATCATTTATGTGGCCTGCCCGAGGATTGGAAACGCTCACTCCCTTCATCTTCATTCTAATGCTTCTCTTGCGGTGTCCTTGTTTTTCAACTGGCTGCTGTTATCCAGCAGAGCTGCCCCCCATGGTGAGTTTAAAAAGCTAATCTATCCACAACTGTCATGTGAGGGAACAAACTCAATTCTGAATGTGTCCTTACAGGAAGATGAAAGAAGATGAAATGAGTGTCAAAAACCCAACATTTTGCAGAGATAGCTGAACCCGGCAATGTGCAGGTTCCATGTGTGAAGGGGCTTTTGTCTCTCTGATTAGTCTCATGCTGCTCTGTGTCTCTCACTGTTCCCCGTGGATGAGTGTGACTTTCTACTGTCCTATCAAAGGCAACCAGCATTTAGAACGAGCAGATGGTTCACAGTGAGAGTGTCGTCCTTTCCCTCTGCGTAAAGGTCTGTGTCAAAACATACAAACAATTGCAATATTATTATCTGTGGAAAATGTGTGTGGGATGAAACGCAAAAATGCACTGTCTATTTCACATTTACATTTTGATAATAAGTTCTCATTGTATTAATAGCTTTGCATTTGCAGTGTTCCTAACTGAGGAAACAGCAAATTGCATTTTTCTCATTTTAGAAGTCAATAGACTTTCCTTTAGGAAAACAAAACTATTCAGGTCTGGTTTCACACTCAGCCAGATAATATTATTAGCATGGTTTTGAATTCCTAAAAACACAATAAAAACACGAGACTTAAGATTTAAATATCCAACTTTCTTGGCAATTGAGGGAAACTTCCAAGAAACAGGTGCAATTTTACTTTTATTTTCAAAAACACTTTTATAACCTTAGTTTACAGGAAATCCACAAAACCCTATTCCTGAAAAAAAAAACCTTCTTCATATACTGCTGCTCACATAGCCTTTAGATACTGAAAACATATATTCCTGCAGGGTACCGCAGAGCGAATCAACAGGTCTGTTTCTGGAATAGCAAAAAATGAGAAAGTAAATTAAAACTATCTTGCACAGTGCTGGTCACTTGTACTCGTACTTTCTGGCATGCATGACAATAGGAATGATTACTCACATCAAGCAATGTTTATGGTAAGGGCAAATTAACTTACCATTAGTAGGGAATTTTAATTAACTAAAAATGTACTTCTAATAATAATATAATAATAACTTCTAACTACTAATTTGAATAAATTATCATGATTTTTATTTAAAAACGTACTTCATGTTAGTATGACAACACTGGTTGTAAAACTATCTGCAACAACTTTGATCTTATCCACTATAAAATAACAGTTAACTAGCATTTTAACTAGCTTGCATATATTTATTTGCTGCACCTTTTGTTATATTTACCGTAATATGATAACAGCTTTATTTTATATCTATATACAACACCATTGCTTGTTAGAAGAATGATCATTTCTCATAAATAATTGAATTTGTTTAAGATGATTGTTCATGTTATGTAACCTTGCCAGGCAAATGTATCAACCTCTTCTCCTCACACCTACGCTGCAGATGAAGCTGTTATGAACTCACTGTAAATTAGGGCATTTCTACTATTGCTTAATTAACATCCATGGAGGAAATACTGCTGCTTGCTTCAAGGAGGGCTAAAGTGGATGCACTGTAACTCTCAGAGTCAATCTCAAACAACAAAACCAAAACACAAGGTGTTCATACAATTATAATGAAGCTCTATATTCCATCAAGAGGAAAACTATATACACCGTCAAGGAGAGGAAAAGGTAATATAAGGCAACAGCACAAATAGTGTGTGTGTCTGTGTGTGTGTGTGTGTGTGTGTGTGTGTGTGGGTGTGTTTATTTGTGCTCTAGAACTCAGTGTTGTTATGCCTCTCTCCTGGCCTCCTGCCTGCTGTGTCTCTGTTAACCTCTTACTGCGACACATCCACCCCTGAAGCCTCTCCTGATGGTGCGACCAGACCCACAACACAGCCAACATGACCCTTTTCATCACAACAGCAGATCCTGTCCACATCTGTGCAGCAGCATATGCTTGAGTGCGTCTCTGTTCTCTGTATGAAAGTTTTATTCAGCGAAGAGTACTACTGCTCCGACCAGCAAATGCATTAACAATCGTTAGCACTTACATCTGACAGAAGAGAAAAGACAGCACCATGGAAACACAGGAAGTTAGAAAATTGGATTCTGCTCTTAACCAGCCTGGTTGATATGTTTGAGAGGGATATTGGTACCCACTGAGTCTTGTATTACCATAGCCCTGACCAAAAGCAATTGAGAGTGTTAAAATGACTGTTTGTTTTTTTTCAGTACTTTAAAGTTGTTGTAGCATAACAATAACCGAGCTTGACTCATATCCTTCTGTCCAGCTTGAACTTTATTCAATGTGCATTTTGTCTATTGTTAGCTAATGCATTAGAGTTAAAATCGAGATTAGTGAGGTTGAGGTATTCTGTAACCCTAACTGTAAAGTATAGTAGTACCTTAGCAGATGGTCACTGCTTTATGGCAGCGTCGAACAGCAAAACAGGTAAATAAACGGAAATATCGTAAGAGGCGCTGGAACCTTTTTGTACTGAATGTAATTGTTTATATTGCTTTTAACATTTCCTGCAATGACGACACAATAATAACCTGGTCTGGTCACACTGATACAATTAAGTGAAATGTACAGTATGACATGATTTATAGGCATGAAGGGGAGACATTATTGGAAATAAAAAGGGAAATGAAGATTAGAGATACTGCAGGGAGGATTTTCCTGGCTGGTGTAAGTGATCCTGTAAGCAACGTCCACATTTTGGTCAAGGAATATCGTGCCACAGATTCTTACTGTACTCAGTAGGTTTTTTTTTTTTTCTACTTGTCTCAACTTTAAGTGTTTATCAGCCCAGGATCTCCTGTCTGTTTGTACATAATCAATAGCAGTGAGATAGCTGCATCCCGTTATTCACTGACAGCAGGTTGGCTAATCGGATCTGGCCAGAGCACATCAGAATGAGAACGGAATATCAATAGCCGGCTGTTGCTCTTACATTTGGAAAAACAAATTACTACTAATCACACATGCCAATTGTCTTTTACTGTTTTTGAAGATCAATGAGAGGAACATTAGAGAAACATGGACCTGATCCTCCAATGCAATTTAGATCAAGTAGGCAGAGGGCTCTCTGATGATTCAGTCAGATCAAGCATCCATAAATTGACACATGGAGTGTTTCCTTTGAATACAAAGCTCATGAGAAATGAACGCAAAGGGGCGGATGAATTATGTATTCTAGACTATCTGAGATTTCCATTCCTCAGATTACCATGAAAATACTGTGGTTGTCTTTTGATTTTAAATCTAAAACTATAAGTAAAGACTGCGGAAAGACGTCAATACAAACCGTGGGTTAACATCAAAACACACTCAGGTATACATTAAAACACATCTCGTGTGAGGACATGGAATTGTGTCTTTTATGAGACAGAAGTCCTGCTTCATCCAATAATGTAGTACATCAGTAATGCAGATAGAAAATGACACGCACCGCTACTGCTTTTACTCCAGATCCAAATCAGTTGAAGTTATGAGACTGTCAACTCAAGAAAAACAGCACCATCAGTTGTTTCCCCTAATCCAAAAGGTAGAATAGGAATTCAAGTGAAACAGCCTTAATGTAACTGCTGTGATTATCAATATGTATGTGAAGAGCAAAGGAGGAAGCGGGAGAGGAAAGAAGAATAATCTTATGTGAGAGTGAAAATGTATTCTTTCACATGTTATAATTGCAGTGATATTGGAAACGTATTCATATTAAGATACATAGACTTGAAAAAAAACACATGGATGTATGTAAAAAAAACATGGCATCAAATCCATGCAATACATGTATTTATATTTTCCTAACAAAACTTTGACCCGGCTGCTGACACTACAGGAAATAGCAAGGAAGATTCAAAGCTCTAACAATTCATCTTCTGGGAAGCTTGAATTTTCTACAAAAATAAAGAAATTCATGAAAATCCATCAAATAGTTGGCATATTATAGTATTTCACACAAGACCAAAGCAGTAGATAGACCAACAGACAGCAGGACATTGACATACCAAGAGCTTTGCCGGTGGCTAAAAAAAGAGTCTGGTTATGCATGTTTTGAGTAAACAAAATATCACAACAGAATCAAACACTGACCAGAGACCCTGTTGTAGCTGAGAAATGGTAAAGTGATGCTGTCATAGCCCAACATCCTGACACACATCATAGATATAGTGTGCAACCCTGGCCTCTAATCACTATTATCGACTGGACACATTAATCAACAACGGTTCACCTAATGGAAACACAAATAAATGGTTATCAGCAGCAGAGGCTAATGGTTAGTTACTTAACCTATATGCTCGAAAGTGGATGCCCACCCATCCTATTCAATTATGTTGCTTAGCAACATACTGTGCCTTTGAAGAACCACATGTTGGAGGGAGCAAGTAGCCATGAAACAGTGCAGCCTTTATGCTATCAAGAAAGACCAGAGGATTATTGAGTGGATGCACACATAAACATTAACCACATTAAGATCAAAAGATTGTGAATATTTTTCTCAAAGTCTCTTTCTCTCCCTGCTGCTTTCTCCTTTGAAGTAGGATGCTCTTTGTGAGAGATACCATCGCCAGTCTTTTGTGTGAGAGATAACATGCATGATCACAACAATGCACATCGTCAGTTCAGGAGAGATTCATGAATATCTAAATTAAAGTTGCAGTAATCAGACTGTGGCAAATGGCCCACGCAGCTCTTTTATATGTAACTCACAATGAGCTTTTTCTGTCTCAACTGGAGCAGTGAATCCTTATCCAAAAGTGATAAATTCTCTGATAAAAGCCATTGAAGAGAAACAAATATTCCATGCCATCAATAAAAAGATTATCAAAGGTGGGTTGAGGACATACAAATAAGCTCTTACTCAGCCTTGCCCAACAACAAATGCCACAGTAAGCACAGTGCTCCATTATCACCTTTCCGCCCAAAATGTCTTTACTTCAGCATGCGGAGTAACCCAAAGTAGACATGATGAGATATGTGGGGGGAAGAAGTGCATGTCCATGTCACTGCTATTAATCTGGAGTTCACAATAGCTTCCTACAGCCCAGTGGAGTAGATCATTGCAACTGAGCAGCTATAAGCTCCAGCAAGCCCTGACAGATCTCTTGCCAACACACACCCAAGGTGATTATTGAAAATAAAATCTGGGCATAGCTAGGCCCCGTAAAATATGACATACATCATTTCCAGGCTGTTGATTAAAAAAGTAGTGGAGGGGGCGAGGATGGCAAGCGATGAGGGGAACAGGAGAGACGACATGAAAAAGGCTGAGTGTGAGATTGAGAGGGCATTGGTAATGTACACATTTATAAATGGATGGATTAACATACAGCTGTAATTTGAATCACTTCCAAAGTCTCTAATCCACTGTTTAATATGCCCCACATCTGAGTCTGTCAGTTTGCACAGTATACTGACTCAGTTATTCTGAACATTTTTTTTTTTTAAATGTTACTAGAATCAAAAGAGTAATGGTTTAAACAAAAAACTAATTTATACTTCATACCTATTTTATCTTTAGGGATCATTCTTACCCACATCATGTCATTTTTTCAGTTGTACTGTAGTGCTTGAGAAACATACAATAGAGTGAAATTGTCTTTCTTATGCCATGGATCAAAGTGCGGGATCAATAGTTGGATCAACTGACTGGCATCAAACCTTAGATCCATCCAAAAAAAAAGAAAAATCATGATGAAACCCTTAAAGGCTGGAAGGAAACTGGTTCTGTTCACATCCCAGAATTCAATATGAAGTAGAAAGCCAAAGACAGAGACAACCCCGCAGCAAGCTGGGATGACACCCCGCTGAAAATACACCGCTTCCTTCCTATAGTCTAATGGGATTATCAATTCAACTGCTTTGAATAAGAACCCAATTATCTGTCAGTGCTCAGAAGGGTATTTCAACACAGGTGCAGAGTATCAGACTGCTAAAACAAAGGGGGGTTAAACTGGTAGGGGGGTGGAGACTTTCACCAAACTAAAGATATGTGAGTGCTATCAAGAATGGTTAGGTGTAAAGGAAAAGATTTGTGTGTACTCTTGAATTTCCCTAAGTTTTTTCCATACATCTCTGTTTTTACTTTGAGTTACAACATAAATGCAAGTAAAAAACATCAGGCCTGTTGATAGAGTTTCCCATTTTTTACATTTTAATGTCAACAGTAGCTAGTTGGCAGTTAACATGCTAGCATATTAGTTCACTGTGCTAGCATGAGTGTATTCAAGTCCCTTAAAGGTAGCACAAATAAACAGAATTAAGCTGTCATGTTTGCAAGCGCCGTCAACCAAATCTGCTAGAAACAAAGTGGAGAGTGACATTTTTACTTGGGTGATATCTTAAAAGGATGTTATAATGTCCATCACGGTGTATGACCCATGTATTGTAAAGCTGTTATTTATGTTAACATTACAACTACAAAATGCAGTATGTTTTTATTTTACCATTCGCAAATCATTTTAAAAGATGTGACATTAGGATGATGATTGCACTGTACAAGTGACCTGATTAGTCTCCGGTCCCTCACTGTACACAGAGTACCGTAATCTTGAAGAAATACTGAATTTAGGTTGATGAATAGCTGGTAGCATTTAAATGACAGTGAGGAGAAGCCAGGAAAGTAATCCAAAAATTCCCCTCATGCAGAGCACATATTTCACTGAAATAATGGAAGAAAGGAACATTACAGAATGAGTGATTCATCCGTTCTTTTAGGCTAATGTCTGCACTCAGTATTCAGCCCAAATGAACAACCATTTAGCATCAATACAGTCAATCTGTTGCCATTATGTTTGTATCCTGTTTGCTTTTTTGCACCATCCCATCCATTCAGTCCCTCTCTCATTTGATCCTTCCTTATCATCTACATCTGAATACCGAATGAGATTCTAAAGAAATTGACATTTTGGTAGTAGAAGATTCACATATTGATTTGACCAGACACCAGCTTTAGATATGGACCCCATGAGCATCATGCTGACTTTAAAAGCATCAGTGAGTCAGTTTCCCCTGGACACTGGAGGTGAGAGGAAGGATGAGACACAATAGAGGTGGAGATAGTAGAAGAAGGCTGAGTAGCACAAGCACCTGACATTAACTCTCAGTGCCCTTTAAGTCTACAGAGAATAGAGAACACTTTAGTAAATCAAAGAAATGCTGCTTGATAAATTCTTATTTGATCAGGGCAGAAGGATAACATACTAGTGAGACGTTGTAGGGCCTGATTATCTAGAAATTGTCAAAATAAGTAAATATAACTATAGAGGTAATCAATGTAGGTGGTGCCTAAAAGTAGTATACAATTGTGGTGAGTTTGTTCTCACTGTTTTTGATAACTAGACCTTATCTAACTAATAAAGTTAACCTCATATAATAAGTGCTATAAATGGCATACATTGACATGATTACATCATGTGAGTTTCCCTGATTGGAGCCCGCTCATATCAGTCTGTGACAATGATGGTGGATGTCTTTCATATGACTGTGTCTTCACGCCTAAATATTTCAAACAACATCGCCTTATCTACAACGCGCTGAATGTGGATATTACGCTAAAACATCTTATACAAATCATGCAAAAGGTACACAACTGTATCACATGGAGAAATGTATCTTCGGGAATGTAGTAAGTGCACCATTTGAACATATATAGTATCATTGCAATGACATAAGAAAATAATTAAAACTGATTAAAAGATAAGGATTTCTTACACAAGCTACAGACCTTTTCTTTTCATGGCAGACATTTCAAATGACCAGAGCAGGAAAAACAACTAATACATTCATGATGGCTTAATTCTATGAGCAAATTCCCCAATAAATGTGAGTGCATAATAGCAGGGTTATGAAAACACATACTGAATCAATAATCCTGCTTCAACCAATGTCAACCTACAGAGAGGTCTATTCAGCCAGATTAATTGAAAACACATTCAGAGACCTTCCAAAAGTGCTGACAGATGCCTAAGATACCTGCTTTTTTAAATTAAAATATTACATCATCTGTATTTTAAAATAATGTCACTGTTTTTGGCAGTTTTACTTGTTTCCCATCAGCATAATTCATGCCTTCTGCCTTTTTACACCTCATGAATATTTATGTTCAAGTGAGTTAAACTCTACCGCTCCTCTTAATGGACTTAACCACCCACTGAGAGAAGCTGCCCTAAGAAAGTCTCAAATGATAATGAAGGATAATGGGATAAGACATCTTAATATCATTTTGTGATATCAACATAATACTGCTTTAAAGTCATAAACACAGTACAAGGACCTAAGGTTAGACCAGTTCTATCTCTTTAATCTTTGTAATAAAAGGAGACATTTGGATGGCAAAGGCATCTTTTAAAAACATGTATGTCAGCAGAACAGAGTGATGGTTGGGGATTACCTTCAGGTTTAAAGGCTCAGCACTCGAAACGTCTACTTTTAATACATCTTTCATGAGTGATGATTTCACTTGAAACCATCAGCATATATTTAAATAATCGTGATTCTGAAGGTGACATACTAAATGAGAGGGATTTGTTTCCACCCAGTCCTTAATGTACCACTTTAATAAACAAGTTCCCCCTCTAATTGATTCATGACAGTGATGGCTAAAGCTTCATGAAAATTGATGATTTTTCTGGAAACCTGTAATTAAACTTCTCAGGTACCGCTTAATACATCCCCTCCAAGGATACTGTAATTCTAAATTGTCCCAGCGTACCCTCAGAGGTCTGAACAGGGCACAGTTCCTCGTCTGGTTTTATAAACACTGCAACACTGTCATTATATATTCAAAGTAGAATATAAACAGTAAGTACTTGTTTGCTTGTCCTTTCCACACACTTCACCTTGCTGCTGCTGCTAATTCTAATGTAACAATGGTTTTGCATAGCCAACAAAACCAGGCCTGAGTGGATATGTCAGAGCAAAAAAAAACAAACTACAGGACTGAGGAGGTCTTCAAAGTTGGACAAGAGGGCATGCTTGTCCTGTTTAGGAACGGTCTATCTCTACGTTGTACAAAAGTAACGGGCAAGAAAAACTATTTTGGTTTTGAATTGTAGCAGACGTGGCTGGAAACAAAGGACTGGAACTTGATAAGATACATGAGGAGAAAAATAAGAAGGTCATATAAGTGAAAACGAACACTACGATGTAATATCCAGCGATTGAAAGTTGAGGATGGACTTGAGGAGCCAAGCAGGGACAGATGAAAACACTCACAGCATGCTTCTATCCTAGAACATCATAAAGATTCTCCCTCTGGTGAAGCGGATCACAGCGGCAGATGAGTGCAGAACCGAGCCCTGAACCCTGCATACTGTATGAGCAACTGTAGCTCAAAATTATAATTGAACAGCTCTCTTTTCTCTGCACATCCACAACATGTATAACAGAAACACATTTTAGAAGCCGTGACTTTTTCTAAAAGCGCTCTGTCCATGT
Source organism: Eleginops maclovinus (assembly GCF_036324505.1). Lineage (NCBI taxonomy): Eukaryota > Metazoa > Chordata > Actinopteri > Perciformes > Eleginopidae > Eleginops > Eleginops maclovinus. The sequence continues at coordinate 8,531,374 of NC_086366.1, read as the reverse complement.
ATGTCATGAATAACATAAATAATGGTGAGTTCTGTTAAAAATACCAACATTAGTATTTATGTATGTATTAATATTCTGCTTTTAAGTTTAAAGCAATATTGCCGGATGGGAAATTGTCCAGGACCTAAAGGGAGATATCACCACACAGATATACCACAAAGTGCAGTTTTAAAACTCAACATTTTTCAAATGGCCTTGCTACTGTCTACATTACCATCCTATTAATGAATTTTCACATATCCCATTCCTCTACAGAGAACTTTATGCTCATTAAATATTCATCTTAATGCATCATACATGGAGTCAAATTCCTTAACTCTCTCTTCAAACCACAGATCCCCCAATATTACAATGCACTGCAAAGTTACAAAGTGCGGATATATTTTTCGGGCCATACCATTTGGTGTTCTTCCATTAGAATTCATCATATGTTCCAGCTGTTTGGAACAACTTAATCAATTCAATCCAATCCAAAAACAGCACAAAGTGTTGTCCTGAAAAAAAATAGGATTCAATCAAACCCTCTCTGACAAAAGCACTAAGTAGTACAGTATGTCAAGTCTAGCTATAAAAGTCATGGTGCACAGGTGCACCTCAACCATCTGCATGTTCTGCACCATTCCCGGAGCTTCCAAATGAGTTATTTTTTCCTCCTCAAAAATGCATTTCAACACATCATGATTAGAGCAGCTTTGATTTCCTCCACATTCTGTTTATTTAATTAGACATCCTAACCAAACAGCTTGGAATGACACAAACTGAATCTGAAGTCAAATCAAAGAGCCATTGGGATGGAAGTCTTGTTAGAAAGATGAGTATACAGGAAGCAGCTGCAACAAGCTGTGCAGTTCTGTGTGTGTGTGTGTGTGTGTGTGTGTGTGTGTGTGTGTGTGTGTGTGTGTGTGTGTGTGTGTGTGTGTGTGTGTGTGTGTGTGTGTCTTACTCTCAAATCCCAGCTTAGTGATGCTGCTGCCCCTCTGGCGGACAGGAACTTAAACCAATCAAACACACACACACAGATGCACTAGACACAGACACACTCACACAAAGAAGTTCAAAGATGTCCATCTCTTACCTATAGAAAAACACAAAGGGAGATCAATTGTAAAAGAAACAAGCAAACAAAAAAGCCACAACATACTAAGCATTTTTTCCAAAACACATGCAGTATTGAAACTGTAAGTGGTAAACCATGAACTAATTTGGTGCCAACATGTCAAACAAAAGGTAACACACTCTAATATTTCGTTGGATCGCCTTTAGCTTTGATTACGGCACACATTCTCTGTGGCATCGTTCCTACAAGCTTCTGCAATGTCACAACACTTATTTCTGTCTTGCATTAATTTTTTGCCAAGATCTTGTATTAATGATGGGAGATTCGGACCACTGCGCAAAGTCTTCTCCAGCACATCCCAAACATTCTCAATCGGGTTCAGGTCTGGACTCTGTGGTGGCTAATCCATGTGTGAAAATGATGTCTCGTGCTCCCTGAACCACTCTTTCACAATTTGAGCCCGATGGATCCTGGCATTGTCATCTTGGAACATGCCCGTGCCATCAGGGAAGAAAAAATCCATGGATGGAATAACCTGGTCATTCAGTATATTCAGGTATTCAGCTGCCCGCATTATTTGGGCGCATAACGTTGCTGAACCTAGACCAGACCAACTGCAGCAACCCCAGATCATAGCACTGCCCCCCACAGGCTTGTGACCTTTTCTTTGGGCCGGGCAGTGTATAACACTACACAAACATCAATATATTTCCTATCTGAAGCAACCCAACGAAAAAAAAATGCAAGCCTCGTGTCACTTCCAAACAGCAATGCAGCAGACCACACACTCGTCTGAAGGTTTTTCACGTACACTCCTCCTGCTGTGATTTATTTTTCAATAGTCACCTTGCTCATGGTCTACCATTAGCGTTTTGGGAAATATAGCGCAAAAAAAATCAGTCTACCTGCATGCATAAATCCCTCCGTATAGCATATGTATGACACAAACACAGATCAAAATGACCTTTTTCTTCTATTGTGAAACTCTGAAGCAGCAGAGGCAATATCCTGAATGTTTAGCATAGTGACATTCATCCTTTTTGACAAAGCACAGTTTTTCAAAAGGCCATTTCAGGGTCTGCACAGATTTCCAGTCAAATCCACAGCCTCAGCCTTGAAGTGGTGGCTGTGTTTGAGGTTGATTTGTCATCATCAGGTAGGACACCTTAATAACATCTGCTTCCCAATGACAGGACTGCAGGCTGGCAGATGTGTAAGTCCTTGTCATGATGAAAGAGTTGTAATAACAGGACTCTGCTCACTACCAAATCCCCAGTGATCATTACCTGAATAGAACAATTCAGGCTGAGTATTTTTTTTCACCCTATTGCACATTTAAAACAGATGTGTCAATACTCTCACTTAAGCCTTACTTTAGTGTTAATTGTCTGAAACAAATAAGAGCACCCATTTATTAAAACGTACCAAATACTGCAGCTGTGAAAATAATGCCTCCTGGGTGCAAAAAACACTTTAAAGCGTATGAGTATGTTGTGAAGCTCGATTCAATTTGATTGGGAATCAGCACCAGACCATTTGTATTGCTTCCATATAATATTAATAAGCATTGCTAGAAGAGAGCTGTAGAGAGACATTCCCTGAGTGTGAAAAGGTTCCAGACAGTGTTAATGGAAATTATGTTCACAAGGGAGCAGACATTTAAGTGCTCCAGCAGCCTTCCTCATGGATGTATTTGTTCTGTCCATTGTACTTGAAAATGATTTACTGCTTCAGAGAGTTCTCACTGTGGGAAAATGGACTCAGAGAAATCAATCCCGAATTTGACCCTTTGAGGGCAAGACATTGATCTCTTTCAGGAAGAACCATTCGTGCTTCTTTCCTTTGTTTCCTTTGAAGATGTTTCAGTAAACAACTTCAGACATGTTTTTTTTTTACTAAACCACCATGAAAGGAATACATAGTGCTTAAAAAACACACAGCAACAATCGCATCGTAATACAATATATACAAAGAAATGAATTCAATAAAACAGTAATACAATGATGCATTGAAATGAAGGCTTTTTAATCATCTTAATGGAAGTTCCATTCCTCTCAAGTCTTTATTCCTTCAAACAATAATGTATAATGAGGCAAGAAAAGGAAAGAAAGAAAGAAAGCCAATTTCAAACAGTGGTTAAACTGCGGTTTGCATTGACGTTACATCTACATTTATGACATAAATACCAAAAGTATAGCAGAAAGTGTATTACAGAGGGATAATTAGACATTAATATGCAGCTGTGAGCTATTCACCAGATCAATGATCAAGTGATTGTGAAGCATGAATCCTTTTATCTTATTAGGAGATACATCATTAGGTTTAATTTTGTGTGACTCGTCCCGTTTGATCAATGTGGACCTGCCCTTTGACGTAAATGAGGTCCTGATCATTACACAACAGACACATAAGACCCTGGGAGCTGTCCTCTGCCTAGATATGCCTTTAGGTATAATAGCCTATTTTAAACTTTACTACACAATCCCAAAAAAGGTGATTCTCAAATAGGTCTGTGCAAAAACGTATAAACCAAAAGGTGCTGTGTGCAGGAGTACGGGGCACATTTTGCAACCTGCTGGAGCAGCAGTTCTGGAATTACCGTCAACCATCGCACACACACACACCCACACACACACACCCACACACACACACACACACACACACACACACACACACACACACACACACACACACACACACACACACACACACACACACACACACACACACACACACACACACACACACACACACACACACACACACACACACACACACACACACACACACACACACACACACACACACACACACACACACACACACACACACACACACAATAGGAAAGCTATCATCGTGATGATCCCTATAGCAGGCAGACCCGACAAAAGGTGTACTCTCGGGCTGAATAAATTAAGGAGCTCCCTGCTGCCTCACTGTGATTGTTACTAAAAAGATAATTAATAAGAGGTGAGATGACAGGAGAGGAAAGAGAATATAAGTTATTCAAATAGGATAATGTAATATCCTATGTAAAGTGCACTGTGATGAATTAGCATAATAATGTTATCTCTGTTTGTCCCCTCTGTTTGGTCATTTCTGCGCTTGACACATTAGACAACAGGGAGTGGAGGGTAAACTGGCCTAAACGTGTTACCTCTCTCTTTTCTGTCTCTCATTCTCTAACTCTTGCTTCGAGCATTTGGAGATAGATGCATACAAACTGTGTCACTTTTATTGCTTTTGCTAAAATGCAGATGTATCACTCTTTTACACATTTAGATTGTCATTTAGAAGTAAACTTTTTAAAGTTGGCCAAACGAAAAAGAGATGAAAAAATGTGAAAAGAAAATACATTGATTTATGTATTGACTGAAATTAAGAAAAAAAACCTTGTGAAATACAATTCCTATTCCAAATAGCACATCACTTTTCTTGGTAGCTTTTCTGATCATAGAAATTAGTTTTACAGAAAGCCTTTACAAAGGAGGAGGAAGAGAAGGAGATATTCAACTTATTTGCCCCGTAACTAATTTGTATCTGAAATGAGCTTCACTCATCATAATGTAAATCAATCAGACCTCTGTTCCAGTGACGTCACATTTCCAGAATGTTGGCATTCACTGCCGAAGCATAATGTCTCCTGACATCCATAATCCAAAATGTTACTGCACTGTCAATTTAAGACGCTTACAGCTCTTCTTCTTAACTCCTCAGGTGAGAGAGGTTTGTGCTAGACACAAAAAATACCGGCTGACATGTGTAACCTATAACTCTCAAATGAGGAGGAGATTTTACAGCACACACAAGTAATGTGCCTCAGGAGAGTCATTTTCACTGGGTAGCAGAGCAGGAATCACGACACCATAGATATTGTAGCTTCTACAATTGGTTATGCATCCAGGACATTGTGGAAACAGGACCTTATGTAACAGGGTGATAAAAAACAACAGAAAAGCGCTTAATCCCAACATCCCTAAAGTATATGCAGTGTTTGTTAGTGAAACACAGCAGAAAGTGATTTAACTAATTAGTTCATTGTCTGATGTAAGGAGGTACTTCTAGTTCCAACTGTGTGTGATGAAATAAGCACTCTTTGCTACTTTATTATGGCAATACACTATACATGTAAGAGGATGTGTATGTTCTTCCTATTCATTCCTCTCTGCAAAAACCATAGTTGCTCAGAATCCAAGGTCCCAAAAATGTATCGTGCAGCCTGATTCTATCTTAGTGTGAATACTCATTTCATTTCAGCTCACATGTTTTGTGTATATCATACGTGTGCAACTGTGCTTACCATTTACAATCTCCTTGCACCTTCACCACTGATTACATCTAAAACCATATTTACAACAATGTTTTTGACCAACCAGGAAAATCTGTTAATTACGTAAGCTATAGTTGACCTGATATACTAAAATGATGAAAAAGGTGGAGGTGAAGTTCCTCACTGATTCCATTATGGTGTGTTGGCACCGTAAACATACTGCAGCTGAATATGGTCGAGACGTTTAATTTCATGTGAGGTTATTTTCTCTAAATGTCATTTTCTCTAAACTATAAGAATAAATAAACACAATGGTGGGCTTTTTAAAAGGTGTGTATACTGGGCAGCAAAAATCAACACTATATCACATTTTTGAGTAAAAAAAACAACAATGGACTGGGTCTTTGCTTTGGCAAACTTTCACCAGCTGTTAGCCTTCTATTCAGTTTACTCTGCGTAGGTGGAGGAGCACGGCTCAACCTCCAGAGGGTTCTCCATGCACTCATTGTGTGATTGTTACCATCTGCTTGAATGGAATACCAACGAAAAACAACATAGACATTTCACAATACAGTGTAATTAATCCTAAAAAATTGGAATACCAAAGAGCCATAAAAACACTTCAGTCAGACAACTCACATGTTTCATTAATATGTTTGATAAAAGCAGTATATAGTTTGAGTTTGGTGTCCATGCTCGTGCCTCATCACTCCACATATTTGCATTGAACATTGAGTGATGATTAGATAACTAACCCCCGAGCCTACATGTGGAAGCTGGGGTGGAAGCTGGGGTTGGGGGGGCAGGCGGGCATCGCCAACGTGAACACAGCAGCAGCAGCAGCGAGGAGAACGCATTAGCAGCATGGATACAGCCGTAGCAGCAGCAGCAGCATTAGCGAGGCAGGGGTAGGCAGATCTGACAGCTTAAATAGAGCGCCAGATTTAGGAGACTATGTTTGGTTGGTTGCAAGAGTGGCGATGGCGTTATGTGCGACTGTATCATGGTGCTCGAGTTGACTGCCTGAACTAGCTCGCAGGCTTCGCCCCATTTTCTGGGCGTCAGAATTTCAAGCTGCAACACATCAGTTTGTTATTTTAATTTCAGAATGAGACTTAACTCACAATGCACAGTACACATGTAAAAAATGCTTTGGGGCAGGGGAAATAATTAATATAATAACATTTTAAAAAGTTATCTGACCTAATATGATTTTATTTGTTTCCAGAGCTTTGTGTCATTTGGTCTGCTCTGTAACCAAATCAATCAATTGTTCATTTTTTATTTAAACCAATATCACAAATTACACACTTATCTAAGGGGGCTTTACCATGTGTGCTATCCATGTATGACAACCAGGACCATAACCCAGTTAATCAGGGTTAAAAACAATGCCAAGATGAATCATGTTCTGATACGACTGGTCAGCCCTGTTAATGCTGATAGCTGAGGACACATAATAAATGTAGTATTGGTAGGAGCTCTGGCACTATGGGGCCGTACATGCTGTACAAGCTCTCTTTGATATTAAGTATTTATGCTAATATAGCTGCGGTATTCCCATAACTGAAGCCCAAGTAAATGTGTTTGCTGTCGAGTGTGTGAATGTGTATGATACATGTGCGTTTGGCTCAATGGCAAAAAATGCTAATGATGCTTTTCATTTTATGCTTTTAATGAGGATGCAGAAAGTTAGGATAAAACAATGTGCCCGGAAGTGTACACTTTTGTATCTTGGATAATTACTGATTTGCGGTGATCAAGTATGTGCAAGGACAGTCCAAAATGAAACATGCATGAAGGGAAATGAAGGGAAAAAAAGCTTGAAGAAGAATACTAAGTAATAGGATTCATAGTGTGTTAAGACAATGGAAAATGTCCCTTATTCCATCATTAAAACTGTCATCTAGAGATAGTGTTCCTTGTTGGATGAAAGCAAGTTATTATTCAATATTTCTGACCTGTCACTCACATTCACTATGTATTAGGTCACTGAATAATCTCAAGGGACGTTTGGTACTGTGCGTGTTGGTGTGTGTGTGTGCGAAACAGGGTTATATTGACAGCATGGAGATTACGTAAATGGACGAAGACATGTTGTGGACTGACAGCTTGTATACAAATTGGCCTGATTAATCTACTGGGCTCTACTTGCCACAGTGAACAACAGAGACTTGGACGTCATTCAGATGATATTTAAAGAATGTTGCTGGATTCATTGCAAGACAAATTGAATCCATTACTGTGAAACAACAGTATCATTCGGGTTAGCAGTGATACATAATGATGGAAAAACAGCTGCTTTGACCACTATTGAATTTACCATAATTCAACACTGATGATTTTCACAACACAAATAACCCTAATGAATATGTCATTATGTGCAACAGCTTCAGTATAATTAGCTGTCATGTTTTGGTTCATGAAGAAGAAACCATGACATCATGTCAGACCCCTGATGTTGTTTATTAGTTTTCAGATAAATAAGACATCGTTCGCACTGAGAATAAAGCCGGAGAATGGAAATGATAGTTAGTGAAGCAAAATTAAATTATCTTATGAACAGAGGTGTGCATTTCATATTACCCCAATCTGATCACCAAATGCAGCATGTGATGCATCAGTAGGATACACCTTCTGTGGATACACTTACATATCCATATTTTGATATTCTGCATATAGAATGTATATGAGGCTCTTTTCTTTCTTGAAGGTTTACATACAACACTGTACATTTTGGATTAGCATGCAACTTTCCTGGTTTAATCTTCAGTACAACAGATGAACACATGTGTTGTATTAGCTTCTGATTAAAAGTCAGAGTGAATGCCTGTATGAACACTTTAAGCAGGAAGTAGACTGTGACTACACAAACGAATTCCAGCAAAAGTAACTGCACAATAGTTTTGTCCTTTAGGTCCTGTGAAATAAATATATAATAATGGTACCAGGGGTTTTCTCGATCGTATGAGAGCACTGATCTTTTACTGTATATAAAATGTATCAGTTCTCACAAGAAAATGATGCCTGATGACGCCGCAGCAACGCTACGTCGGAGCTCCGTAAAAACAAAGCTGTTTTTGCCGTCTGATGGTCTATTTGACACAATTTTCATATTGCTGGTGTTGTATAACCGTTCTGACCAACATAAAGGACACACGCCCAAAGTAAAAGGCACAGCGCCCCTGTTACCCAGTTTAGACAAAACCCTGGTTATATTGTTTGATGCCCTTAGATCTTGTTAATTCAAAGTGTAGATTAACTGAAGCAACTCAACATCAGAAGACATTTTGTGAAGCAAATAAATTGTAATGCTCAAACATTGAAATATCACGGTGGACAGCAGTAGAAGAATTACTAATCATGTTTATCATTTCACTGTAGAGTCAACTCAGCCTGAAGTAAACAACCCAGTGGCATTGAATGGAGCAAAGCTCTCAACATGAAAATGACTTCGTAAATACAAGGATTACTGCAGCCACTGCTGAACACAGTCATGTCTTATAGCGGAAGTACACCGTTTGAGATCAATTGAGCAACAATATGTTGTTGTTCTGTGACAACACTGCGTTGCTCCAGAGCCTGAGACACAAACACTCTGTGGAGATTGTGTGACTGAACGAAACAGTATGCTTTTGTATTGAGTTTAGGATGTTTCTCTTGTTGGAGATAGGGTAAACAATTACCATATAGATTGGATTCTGACAGTGGAGACACTGATTATACAGTTGTTTTTATCTATTTCTTTTTGTTTTCTTTCTTTTATTCTGGATTGGAAAATAAGACACGTTCTTGAAGTATTTACAATGCAGAATGAATTCACTGTCATTAATTTTGTGGTATTAATATGCAGAGTCATAACTACCGTTGTGTTTTCCCCCCAAAAAATACAACCATGTTAGAGCAGCCTGACCTTAAACAAAGAAAGACTCAATCATAAATGATCCCACACCACAGAGAAGCCATGATGGGTTTTCAGGAAACACCAAAAGAAAAAGTAAAAAGAAAAACAACTCAATGCCGAGCCAGGCCCCCAGCACTTTAAACTCTTAAGCTCATTATCACAAGCACACTCATTTCAAGAGGACACCAATGGGCATTAATTACATTTGTGGGCAGCAACCATTGAAAGAATATTAATTGAACTGCTGTTCGTACTTAAAATGGAAAATTAGCTACATAATCCTGCTTTAGTCGACTAAGCTATCTTCCTTTGTGAGTTACAAAGATCTGCCACAAAACAATGGCAAGAGAGTTTTATAAACTGAAGAGAGGCTTCTGAGTGGGCCCATTTCATAAAAGATGCACTAATGAGTCCAATGCATTTATCAGTATTTAACAAACTGAAAAAGGGAAAGAGAGAAAAACAAAACCGCATTACCACTGAGGTTAAAAATGTGTTAACAACACACACCCTGTCATAGTAATTACCATTGAACTAGCCATGGGGATACTTATGTCTCTTAACAACAAATAATTTATAATGTCCTTTCATGGACTAGGCTCATTACAGCAACATTTGCTTTGCTGTTGTCTAGTACTAATACTAACAAAGTATGCTAACAAATAATATACATTACATACTCTCAAACAGTCAAACAGAAGCCTTACTTCATCTTTACAAAGTACATTTATACTATATTTAGAAAATCTTATGCTTCAGTGCTATTCTGTCAGTGTGTGTTTGCCTATTGCGAGTGTGTGTTGGTGTTAGTGTGTTTGTAACACTGACTAAACTAAAACCATATTTTCAATGTGTATTTATATGTTGAAATATTGTCATATGAAACCTGGGTTTTTTACAGAGAACAATGAGCTCTCAACAACTTAAGCAATGTAAGACTTTGAGCAGTTGAAGTCAATGATGGCAATTTCATGACATTAACAATCCCTAATTCTCATCAGACACAATACCACTGTGTACATGCGAGCAGCTCTACTGCAGACTCTGTGAGAGGCTACCTGCTGGGTTCTCAAAGGCCAGATGATTCCACAGTGACAGAGCTATCAGGCTGTTCACACACAATCTCTGAATGACACCTTGGAGATCAATTTCTTCCATTTAGCCAGAGAGGAGTCAATAGAGCGAATCAAACTTACCAGCTCTTCCAGGCTGAACCCTCTGAGCCCAGGAACTCCCAAGAGTTGCACCCACTCTATGCAGCTTATCAGGCTGCTGTGGTACAGTCTGTTTTAGGGTCTATTTCAGTATTATGTGAAGTACAAGTGTGGGTCAGTAGATCATTGAATTTGGTTTCGAGACATAACAGGTTTTGAATAAATAATAATAAAGCCCTGTTGTTGGGTGGTTCCCTTCCTGTGTTTACCTATGAGTGATATAATTTCAGAAATCAATCATTATTAAATCATAATCTGTCACACACACATATTGTTAATGCTTGAAACTGTCCCCCCCTCAACCTTTATATACTATGCAGATATTGAGTCAATGCTGCAACATAGGGTCACAAAGAGGATCTGCTGGCAGAGTCTGTTATTGGGAAAAAGTGCTTTTTAAATGGTGCATAGATTTGCTTCAAGGCTCTCCATTCCAAAGGATATAGACCGGGATCCTTTGAGATTAGATTTAGAGGAGAAATGGTTCCACTGCAGAGCGGCCTGATTAATATGCCAGACTGTGGGCTCACTGAGTAGCGTTGCCTAAGCAAAGTGAATGAGTTTAGTATGGCTAAGCCAAAGCCTGAAACCTACACCGTAATATATGCAGCCTTTAGAGTGGCATGCTATGAGCTTCTGCTCTAAGTACCAAGCTGAGAAATAACACACTGCCTCTGATTAAAGATGTTGGCAGGTTTAATGTTGCTCCGAAAACACATGTGGTCCGCCATCTCAAAGACCTAGGAAATAATCTACAGTGTGTTTAAATGTCCATTTTATGAAGATTTTAGGTCATACTAGGTACAAGAAAAGATGACAATGACATGGTGGAAAAAAATGAGATGTATTTCCTTTTCTACATAGAAATATATATATATACTTTTTTTATCCCAATTTTGGAATATATATCATCTCTCAAGCCTGCAAAAAGAAGCAGTTTAGATGTATTGTTGGAATAATTCATGTGGCTGAACCTACAGTATATGTATGAGCACAATTGATGAAGGAAAATTAAGTAATTGTATATTTGTTTTCCACACACTTTCACTCCTACTTCTCTTCCAAGGCTACCCCCTCACCTCATCCCAATCCTTAACTGAATCTGATCATTTATTTGCACCTGTTGATGTTTGCAATAGACCCACTGAATTATATTTGAATGCATATGATTGAACTCCAAGCTCTCCTAATTTGTTCAGCTGTGCTGCCATGTAACACTAATTGGAAGCTACTGTATGGCAGATTAAAATAAAATAGCCAGCAGAGGCTGCAGTTAGTTTGATACATAAAGGAGAGCATTGGTACCTTTACTGCCAAACATATACCTTAACCTACAAGGCTACACAGAGATTGGTCATTCTCTCAGCTAGCTAAAGCTTTTACACATGCACCCTTCCGCACCCTTTACCTTACAGTCACATTTGTCATGCAAAGCTGCGTTTCACCTCATAAACAGTGAGCTGGAACAGGGACCTTGGTTTTGGTGGGTGCTACAACACAATTTAGAAGTGTCTTTTTGATATATTTATGTGTCATCAACTCTGCAAGGACACTGACTGTTTCCCATGTTCTCTGGTGTTGCAGATTTGTAGTGTTCATAACCTTAAGATTCACAGGACGCACTTTTATTTATAAGTGTGTTTTGAATCTCGTAAATCACTAATCAAACCATTCAATGACCTATGCATTATTGCAATACAGGTATCCAACAACAATAAATTGAGCTTACTGTAATAACCAACCCTATTTCATTTGCATAATATTTAAGTACATTGAACTGGGTAACACTATTTGCAGAACATGTATCTTATAACACTTAAAGTATTTATTTATATAATGATAATAACAAAGAGGTTCTGGCATTGCCACATAATAAATTATATTGCTGTGTTCCCTGTTCAAGCATATTATATAACCCATTTTTTGAGGTGAATGGATGAAATACAAATAAATAATACAATTGTTTTGTATAGTAATGAAAAGCTTATAAACAGGAAAAGCATAATTGTATAGTATGAATCTATTGTTTTATCATAGCAAAGGAGCTGACATATATAGAGCTGGGTTGACATAAAACAACGTATACAGTCAGAGAAAAAAAAAAACAGACAGACACACAGAGGGTGAATTGCTAAAACATAGCAGGTGCTTCCAGCCATCACACATATTCATTTGTATTATGGTGAAATTCTGCCAGCTTTAAACCACGGCAGCCTTGATCAATTCGGCGCTGCTGGAGCAATGTGTAGCTGTGTACTGAAAAAGAATCCTTTCATCTTTTCAGTTAGTGGAAGAACAGTCAAAAAGAGTGACAGCGCACGAACACACTCCTTGCCAAAAGCACAGAGCAATTACTGTTTGACCTCAAGTGCTTGCTGCTAATTAATGAGTGCGGTCTAATTGCTGAAATGATATGATCAATCAGTGCATCTGGTTACAGCCTATCTTTTGGTGTAGATAGAGAGGTTTGGAAGGTATAAGAGATAAATACTCTTTAAGCTGTACACTCACACCCATTTAACCACTTACTGTAACACCGCAGTCAAACACTTGAGATGTATTATCAGCCTCTCAGTGGCTTATAGAGAATGATCACTGCTTTAATATGCTGTTGTAGAAGCATTATCAAGAAGGGAAACCACAGTGTGCACTGTGAATAAGCTACACCCGGGGAGTTGGACTGCAGACAGACAAACATCCGGAAACACGAGAAACAAAGATACTATCCCAGTGTTTCCTCTATCACACACATCAAACTCATTCACTGTCTAATTAGAGAGCAATCAGTGGACCCCTAATCTCATCGTGAAGCCTCTTCCATGTTGGAAGTAGATGACATTGTCCCTGGAAAGGCAGCCATAGAATCACTATTATAGACAGCAGGACTGTGGCATATTGCAAATAGGCTAATTAGATGACAATCTGCTAACCTACATCTCCTCACAGAGACAACTAAGTGGCAGCTTTTAGGATTATGTATGACACATTTGTCTCATTTGGTTGTTAATTTCACTCAAAGATTTGTGTTTTTATTTAAATATTGAAGGAACATGACTTTGATGTTATATTTGGACCTATCTTTTATGTGCATATTTAAATCTAGAGCTGACTCAAGTGGCATTATCATCTGCTGGAGGAAACACACACATACACACACAGAGATTCCAAGAAAAGAACAAAAGAGAGTGAATGGACGTCTCAGTTTAAAAATGATAAATTGATGGTCTAGGTTTCAAGTGTTTGTAAGTTGATTACTTGATTGACTATCAGGAGGGAAGAAAATCACTTCATAGGCTTTGAATTTGTCATGTTACTTATGAACTCAGAAGACAAGCTCATAATGGAAGCCCATTCCTCAATAAGTTAAACTATTTCATTTAAAAGGTCCAGAGATAATTAATGTGATCACTTCTGGTTTAATAATATTGGTAGTTATATGTCAAGATAGCATACTTATTAAAACAATATATTATCAACCAACATGAGGACATCCTTTGTTACTCCTCTTCTACACACCGACAATATCAAATCAGAATCATTTCTATTCTCGAATGTAATTGTACAGCTGGAGAGATTTTGCCTCTTGTCTAAAAAAAAAACAGGATTTGTATAGCTCAAACCGAAGCCAGGACTTTTTGTCTAAAAAAATCAAAGCCGTTTAATGATAGATCTTCTTCGAGGCAGTATTACGGTGTAAAAATGGCTACAGATGATTCACCAAACAGTGATTAGCTGCCTCTCTTTGATGGCAAGGACTTCTGCCTGGCAGACATCCAGGTTCTTTACTTCTTGTAATCTCAAGGCTACACTTCCAGGCTTACAGGTAGTTAATTAAGGACATTCATTTTCTGATTTATATTTAATATAGTTTCAGTAGACATAGGGTGAGATAAAAAGTAGGTTGTTAGGTACAATGCATATTGAATCATATAACACCAAACACTGCTAAATAAATAAAGCACATATGCTGCAGGTGTAGTTTAGGGAGACATTAGCAATGGTCCACATATTCCAGTTCAAACATTTACAGTAGTTAGAATAATGGTACATGCTGTGCTGTCTGCAATGTCATGTTACTTTAAAAAAGGTGTTACGGCATGCATGCACACAGAGTAGGCACATGTCCCATTTAGCCTGTTTCCAAAATGTCACTGCACAGTGAATGAACTGATTGAACTTATGGTTCTTAAAAAGCATAACTTTTTCAAAATGTTCTGCTATTTAATCAGTGTGTGTGTGTGTGTGTGTGTGTGTGTGTGTGTGTGTGTGTGTGTGTGTGTGTGTGTGTGTGTGTGTGTGTGTGTGTGTGTGTGTGTGTCATTCAGCTAAAACTGTGCAGATTTTTGTTGTTCATACATAATGCATTACAATCTGCTGAAGGTCAGACTACTCAGAAATCTAAATGTTTGGACATTCAGTACTACAGGTGGTTGCAGGGTGTGACAGACGGATGCCACTGTGCATAGCACGTTGCTGTCACACACAGAAGCTCACACTGCTGTTATGTCTGTGTAAATTTAAAAGACCACTGGGCCACAGTATCCTGCCGATATACAGTGTGTGTGTGTGTGTGTGTATATAGAGTCATGTTCTTTAAGCCAATAAGGACTTGATGAGTTGTTCGACCACTAACAGAAATATAATCACCAGATATTGATGAAAGCCTCTGTTGGCTAAAACACCAATGGATGAATTTATTTGAACAACGCAAGTAAATAAAGCTAAGGGTAGAGGAGGTGTTTTAATTCTCAAGCCATTTGATTTCCTTGGGTCTACAGATGCTTTTATTTTCCATTTTTAAGCATTCGGAAAAGATCACCTAGAGCCTTTTCTCCAACATTTGTTTTTATACAAATGACCAACAGCTGCTTTTGCTGCAGACTAAACATATTACATGATAAGTAGACTGACCTAATGTGCCTGCCAATGTTCTGTGCAGCAGTTATTGTGCCAGTGGGCATTGTTGGGAAATCAGGACATTCTCCCGCCCAGTTTCCCTAGGGTGTTGATCCACAGCAGGTAATAACAGGACTTGCAGTGTTTCATTATCTAACAATGGTCTGGTTATGGCGTGCTTGTCATTGCTTGGTGTTAAGTCTGTTACTCCATGGCTCTCTGTGCATTATGTTCACCTCTGGACTTCCTTCTTGACATAGAGTAAACTTTCATGCATACAAGTGTCTGGATGTGTGATCATACATCAGTTTTTGATCATGCTTGCAGAAATATGGGGTTGTGTTGCACTAATTTAGTTTTCTTTATTGGAGAATACAAGATGAATAGAAATCAAACAGAATTATGTTTGGTTTTTGGAGGAGGATATGGAGGAAAAAGGGAGAACATATAAATCATACACTTGCTCGCTTTTATTTATTTCTTAATCTACCTATAGTCCTATATAATATCTCCAATCAAGCCCATAAGAAATGGAATGATGTACATATTGCACAACAAACACAGTCTCCCTATTGATGTCTCATTGATTAACAAGGCAAACACTAATGTGCAAGTAGGGAAAGAAAAACTAATTAAAGAAAGGTTATACAAAATAAAAGGTTGCCAAATTCTTCTGAGCAGCCATTCACCTCACGAAGAATTTATTTCCTCCAGATTTTGGTCCCTTGCAAATGAAAAATATCACCAACATACATGTCATTCCATGACTTCTATTTCAGCAGATAAACCACACTTACGTTTATGTTCATCAAATGTTTTCCAACAGAATTAAAAACACATTTGTGCACATAGACACTAGATGATTAGAAGTGTTTGCATGATGGGCATGTTGGCAGAAAAAAGACTGGCAGGGACCCTAGGAAAGATTTATTAAGGTGGCAGCATTCATTCTTCCACTATTGGAAACTCAGACTATAGTGCTGCTGGAATATTGAAATGAAAGAGACCTTTAAGTGAACTGAATTAAGTTTAGTGAAAACAGGCCTTACAGAAAATGTATTGGGGATGTAAAATTTCTGTAGACATGGCTGAGAACACAATTATATACAACAAAACACATACAAACACAAACATGATTACCTCTCTCCCAAAATCCATTATTTTCTGCTTTTCCTTTCTTTACACAAATCTACTCTTACTTCACATTTCTTTTTAAAATAACTGACCCAAACAATAATACATTTATTATGTTCAAAGGTTGTTATGAATATGAAAGTAGAACTGCTTATCAAGCACACAAAACACTGAGAGCGAAGTTACACTGAGAAAATAATTATGGGCTAAAACCGGCCAATATGAAGACAATTTAATATGCTGTCTCGCAGAGCAATATATCCCTAAATTGGTTTTGCATTTGAAGCGGAAGATACATGGATAAAAGAGAAGAGAAAAGGAGGCGAGGAGAGGTTAAAGAGGGAAGGCTCAGACTGTGACAGACTGATTAAAATGACATTCAAGGTGTCAGATGTGGTGCTGTAGGGAGATTTCATATCATCTCCTCACACATACTGTTCCTAATGGACCAAATTTATGAGCCTAATATAGTCCACTGGACTTCTGAAATAGCATTTTAGAGGTCCCATCTAAAGTACATTTTAGGGAGAATGAAGTGAGGAATGAGGAAGGATGAAGGATTCAGCTATGTCTAGACATGATAGGTTGGATCTATTCCTGTAGATTAAAAGTCTAAGCTTAACATTTGGAAGGATCTACTCATAATACGGTGCAGTAAATAGGACACCTGTAATGGAAACTTCTGGAGCATGAAGTCAAAACACAAGGAGAACACGAACGAGCTGGAATTCAATGGCAAACACTGAAGGTTTATTATGAAGTTACGGTGGCTAAATTGACAAGACCGCAGCCACAAGTTAACATAGTGGTAGCCTGACCAATTCTGACGATTTCTCAACCCGGTCCCATGTGTTTAGCTGGTTCTGAGAGAATAATCAACAAACTGATTGACAAGATAAAACAGGCAAAGCACTATAACACCTCTAACATGACGCCAACAAGCAGGAGTAAGGAGACAAAACACAGAGGGCACCCCAAGGTTGCAGGCCTGTGCTCAGCGAGGCAAGAACAAACAGATAGACTGGGTAAAAGTTATGGGCCTGGGAAAACATTTTCCCAACAACACCAACATTTGGTAACGTATAAACATACCAAACATAGCATGAGAACAAACCACTGAACAGATAAAGGACGTCTTGTCTTCATTGAAGATGTGCATTCTATTAGTCTTGTAGAGCATGAAAGGAAAAAGATGGTGTGGTTAAAGATGAACACACATCCAATGTTAGCCTGAATGCTAATGTCATTTATTTCATGTTCAGACACTCTAAATGTTGTTTGAAAACTTCTGTGTCACCATTACAGTAGAAACAACTTGATTAGCTGATATGGATTGAGAACTTTCAGATAATTGTACAATGTCTAAATGCCTCACAGATGTCCGGTAAAGTGAAACACAGACAGCTGCTATGTGCCTGCTGGATGTTATCTACCAGAGCATAGTATTATCAAGAATAGGACATGACCATTGTATGGTATGTAAAGCACCAGTGGGCTTGAGATATGCTGATGTCATGTTCAAATCAGAAATAAGACATTTGAAATTGCAATTCTGCCCATGGGTAAAAACATCACAAGAGGCTGGTTCTGCTTCCTCAAAATCAGGGTTTCTCCTCTGATCCCACTCTCCGTTTGAGCTGTCCAATGCTGGCACATCTGCCTCTCTATCTTTTTAACTCAACAACACACTTTACTCGGGTATCACATTGGAATGAAGGCTTACGTGAGTTCACTATATCGACAATGCTAATGCATGACGTTACACTCCCCTGCCCTTTGATGACTTTATCCATCTTTGTACTCATCCGTCATTGGACTTCCTCTTTTGCTCTTGTCATAATTACTCTTGTATAGCTTGCCCCCCTCTCACCCATAACTTTGAAGCTCTAAAGCAGGGGTGTCCAAACTTTTTTCACTGAGGGCCAAATACAGAAAAATATACAAAGGTCTGGGCACCTTACTAGAGTTGAAGTATATTGCCTCTTCAGTTTGGTTATAAGTTAGCAAACTCAATCAAATGTAGGTAAATTATGCTTGATACTTGAACATGCTTTAGGAAAAAAACAGCCTACACCACAGCTCTCCGTAGGGCTCGCTCAGAGTGCTTATAAAAAGGGGAAAATGAAGGGTATATTTCAAGCTTGTTATGTAAATCAGTTATTGGGCTTTTTTTTATCAACTTAGATGTGTTAGAAAATGTTTTCAACTTTAATTGCCTGAATTTATTTGAAAAGTGGGCTCTTTGACTCGTGTAAACAATGTAATATATGTTTACATATTGTCTTATGCTTGACTTGTATTTAAGTACAATATAAGACAAGCACAAGTTTCATTCGTGGGCCATATGACATTATACTTTTGAATTAGCTGAGGGCCAATTTAAAATAGCCTGCGGGCCGCATTTGGCCCCCGGGCCGTAGTTTGGACACCCCGGCTCTAAAGGATTATTGCGAGTGGGTGCTAGTAATTTCATGTATAATAATGTATCTATCACATGCCATTTTACTGCAAAACTACTTTTACTTTTGAGCCTTTTAGCTGTTTATACCTCTGTACCTTTACTTCAGTAGGATTTCAAGTGCATAACTTGTAATGGGGACTTTTACAGAGTTATAATGGTACTTGTACCTATGTCATTTATCTGAAAAGTTCTTCTACCACTGACAACAGCAGCACAGAAAAAGCACTAAACCTTAAAACCCTTTTGAAGGTCGGATTTACTTCATGCTTTTTTATTATATTGTTGTGTTTTATTCAATATAGCCAACACATTACAAACGGGCCAATAAAGACCTAACTAGAATATAGTTGGGTAAATAAATAAGTTAAATGAATCACTTTAAATAAATAACATGGAAATAACGCACAAACATATCATGCATTTTCTTCAATATGTGCCAAGGACAAAAAAATGTTGATCGTTGCACTGGGTGGTGTGCTACGGAGAGGACACACACACACAGTCGGAGCACTTGAACACCACACAGCGTGGTTAATCCCGAGCTGTGTGTCAGCTGGCATTTTCTATTCTAGAGGGAAATGGGCTGTGACAGACATTACTGCAGCACACACACACTGAATAAGAAAGTAGCCTCGACTTGTAAGCTGGAAACACACTCAAGGTTACACAGCACATGCAAGAAAACAAAGAGCAAAAGGATAGATGGATGGATAGATGGATAGACGAATAGAAGGGTATATGGATACATGGATAGATAGATGTATGGGGATAGACAATGACTTTGACGATCACATCAAAAAACTGCGTGCAGCTGACCGAATGCTAATCAGTAGATTTCCTACTATTGCATAAGAAACTAATGGGGAGTTTGGCAAAGGATCTCTTCATAGTGCTTTCTTTCACAAAACACTTTGCACTCTAATGTCCATCAGTTTTGAACTAAATAGCCTCAGCACCATTATACCATTACAGGGCATCGGAAATCTTTTCCCACATTTCCATGGATTTGACAGACCAACATCCACTCATCCATCCATCATCAAATCCACATTTTTCAATCACGGGCTACCTGAAAACAACGTGATTAAATTGAGACCTGTGAAATTAGTTCAATGTGTTTGATTAATTAAAATGACACATGTACAGTGTGTATGTTATATTTTCAATTATGTGTGACATATTTCAAAGGGACAGCTGCTGCAAATGGTTGATACCTATTCCAGTACTCATGTGCCTTTCCAATTGTTATTTGACATATTTAAAATGAAGTCACAATAATTGAGTCTGCCAACATATGCCAGCCTTCTGATTATCTGATCACTGACAATACCCTGGCGTAGTGCAATTACCTGCCACAATACATAATAACGGAGCGTTCGTTAAAGAGCATTCAGACAAGGTAACAAATGTCGCCTCTTAGGTGCTACCACTTGCATAGATGATCAAATCACCATGTATACTGGTCTCAAAGTCACAGTGTAGTTAATACTACATCACTTGGCAAATTTCACAGTACACAGCTCTAGGTTTGTAATAGCCTGTGTTTGAAATGTCTAACAATCACTTGTTCTCCCTCCATCCGTCAGCCAGCCTCACCTCTAAATCCCAGCTGCAAAAAAATATATTTTAAAATATGTTCTGCTTGTATTCAATACTTGACACAATAACCATGTCAGATGTATTGCTTTCTATTGATGTTGCAGCTTTTTGGCTTTCTCTGACTTCCTTGAGGCTGATGTTATATTTCCAATATGACTGTGGGGTCTTACCTCTGCCCTGCAGCCTTCACCACAAAGTTGAATACCAGAACGTTGATTGATTTCTTGCATGAATAAGTTAACAAACATATCATTTAAGAATGTTGATAATGGATTAGAACATAGACCAACACCAAGTTAAAAACTGTCCACAGCAAAAACTTAAAAAAGAAAACTAAACATGCAATTTACATGGACTATTTTAAGCTTATGTATCACGACAAGGGTTAGGGTTTAGTGTGAATTATAAAGGATCTAAGATGATTTCATGATGCCAAATAGTGAGACTTTATAGCCAAATATATCCACCTATTTGGTTTATCAGGGGACCTAACAAAGATAATAGAAAGCCAGGATAGCTTCATCCTTGTTTTCTTCTGCATGCCAATTTGCAGTGTAGAGATCTTCTTGGAAACATTATTTGCTCAAAAGGACACTTGTGAAAACATGCTGTATCTAAGATGATAACAACGTGTGCATTGTATCTAATTACACACGTTAAACATGTATGAACGAGAGGCACCACAACTGCTTTTGTTACAATAAGTAAAAAGAAAGATACGTTAAGAAGATTCAAAGTGCACTACAGTATATTGAGATACAAAAAGTCTAAAAACCTTGGCCAATATTCATGAAAACAGCTTATGTTTCATCTATTAGACAGAAATTGAACTGACACCCTCATAAATCATGAAGTTCGATGCTCTGCTGAGCAAAACAAAACACAGATGTATTGACATACTAAGTCTGTTAATAAATCATAGGCAAAGATCACTTGCTGTGAATTCACGGAGTCACCAGTTTATTAGATGTAATTCGATAAAACAGCCCTGCAATAAACCCAATGACTGTGGAGCTCACTGTATAATGTCCAGTATTTGCTGACATTGTGGTAATGCTGTTTATTCCAGCAGTGTACTGGCTGCAATGAGTATGGTTCTTCTTTAACATTACACAGTCAAGTGTGTATAATCGTACAATAGGTGTAATCATGTATTTAGAGTGTATGCAAATAGGACAAAGCCACTCTGAAAATAATGTGTGTAGTGTAGAGCGGATACGTACTGTTAGTGAAGAGCTAATGAAGAAGTGCATTGTGATTTGTTTGCTTTAAGTAGATATTAGAGAGATGAGGCACCTTTTAATCAACATCTCGGAGGAAACTGCTCCCACAGGAAATGAAGATAATGCCATCCAACAAGCCTAGCATTAATGTCAATCATAAATAGGAGGATTATGTCGTAAAAAAACATTCCAATAGATAATAAATAGAGTGATTTCTCAGATATAGTTCAACTCTGCAAGAGTTGTTGAAGGGTTAGACTCGACTATAAATGCAAATCGTTTTTTTCATATTGTTCTTTCCTCTAATTTCCCATCTTTTACCACCTATCTGTAGTAACACAAAATAGGAGATTAATATTGGGCTGTTGGTGCTTGTATCATTTCACAGCACTCGCATATAAATAGTGGTGTGAGTGTGGGCACGTGGTTGAGTATTGCAGCTTGTCTGACTGTTACTCTGCATGTAAACTGCTGCTAAAGCCAGGCCCCATAAGGGAAAACAGGCTTCATTAAGCTGCTTGACAGCATCCATCTGGGATGATGGGACACCATGACAGCATGGAGTAGTGCTAAAAAAAACATTTGCTCCCTGACAGATATCACAATGGTGTGTCATCTCAATATACCTTTGTCCCAAACTCAATAATCATTCATCTCAAGGGAACCATAGAGACACACATTAGCTAACACATGAACCAGGAAGCATACATATGTAAAAGATTGACCAACACCTACTTTACTCTCACTGAGAGCCAGCCTGACATTTTTCTCGCCCCATCTTCAAACATCCTACCTTTCAGAGATACTTAACCAACAGTTGGATGTGTGTCCCAGAGGATGTTCTCTAACCCATGAACACACATGCCTGCTGGACTGGCTCTGGTCCACTGAGTTTTGAGCAAATCTCTGGGTCTTACACCCTCTGGAGGGATAGAGGTCAGCAGCAATGGACCCGTACCTGGATCAGAGATGATTTGGAGTTTAATCGGGTTATCTTTGTCTGTGCTTTACCGGCCAATCTAAAAAGGCTTTCTTTTGACCCTCTATAACTGATTCGTGGTAGAATTGAAATTCCCCCACGTTACGCAGCGAAGCAACTTGGTTTTTAAAAAGCATAAAGATTCAACCACTGGTATAACTTTGATGCAGGTAAGGCAGCATGACTGTGGAATAATAAGGAGAAACTTATTAGGATGTGTATACCTTAGAAATCCCCTGGTACAACCATTTCACCTGTTGTTGTTTCTTCTTCATAAAAAATAATAAAATGTTCTTCAAACTTCATTTTATTCCACAATCCAATTCAATTTCAAATCAATTGAAGTTTACCAATAGTGACAGTAACAGCAGGAGACTGCATTAAACTGTATAGCATGCTTTTATTTATTGTAAGGCATTTTGAAAATCCACGCCACGCTGGCGGTGTCTCTCTAGGGATTGTAATGACAGTCCGTCTCTCAGTTGGTCCAAAGTAACTAACATATTTCTACAACGATTAGGTCGATTGGCATCGAAATGGGTAAATATTGTACATTCATACCCCACAGGATATGCATGTGCAATGCATATGTAATGCATGCTCACACACAAAACTAAGCCACTGAGAATTCTGACAACTGGTTACAAAGGCTTTAGCTTAAAGCCCCACTCTAGTGAAGTAGCTTCACACTGGCTGTAGACTTGTAACCTTCTGTGAAGCATTCCCTATCATGTCCAGAACATTTGGTTATTTAAATCTATGAAGTCTTTAAGGATAAAGCATAGGAATAAATTGTTCAAATGGAGGTAGAACCACCATCTTGAGGGCAAACGCATGTCATGGTCATGACAACAGACAACTAGTATTTGTTTTGTTCAGGTTGGTCATGCAAATCTGTGAACATTATCAGAATTACTGCTCACTATTCAGCTTGGTTGCTTTGCAATTTGGAGAGGTTGAGCAGAGTGTGCAAGTACAAAAACAAAGCAGATATCACATCCCCTCGGCAGAGCCATGAATAATCAGCTCTGGGTCCAGTGTGTTGGAAAGCATAGCATGAGGGATTAATTTGAAATAGACATAAAAAGGGTACTTTATTCAGGACACAGACTAACATCAAGTGAAACTGGAGCTCCAAAAGTCATTAGCATCAGAGGAAAACCGCAACACAGTATGTGCACATTCACTTTAAATTATACAGTTCTGCTGGTCAGATCAAGAGGGAACACAGCTGCGATTCAATCAATGTTCCATTAAATAATCTATGCTCATACTTCATTGTAAATTAGGTGGTCTACCATACGTTCACCCAAGAAATAAATACGGCCATATCTGTGAAAGACACTATAGTGACATTAATGATGTGCAACAGTTAATCCATGCTAAAACCCAAACCTCATGACTAAAGTCATAGTTGAGTAATAACCTGCAGATATGCATCTGTTGTCATGAAGATTAGGTCATGATCTCATTACCTGGGTCTTAATTGAGAATGGAGAATAGAGAGCTGTGCATCAGTGCATGAGACAAGGGGTGAGAAAAAAAAGGGTGAGGGGGTTGCCTCGCTTCACTACTACCACCGATCTTGTTACTGCATTGCATCATGGCACTTCATGTCGTGCACAGAATATGGTTATTTATTATTAGTATGAAACAGACTTCTTTGATGAGTTGATGACATGTTTCTCACAATATTGTAAAAGCCCAAAAATACAAAAGTCTATATTTTAAAACCTTTTTTCTATACATTTTTAACCCATTGGGTGTATCAATCTCCAACCAAGAGAAACCTCAGGTAACAAATACTTTAAAACAAATATATCAAGTCAACATCTCAGAGAGTAAGATTGTTCTCTAAACTGTATGTTTGCTATTATCAAGAGAATAGCACACACATATGTATAAACACTGTGTATACACAGATACACACACTGCTGAAAACAAAGTGACTGCAGTTATGCAAAGTAGACCAACAACAATGAGTCATGGCTCTCATGACAAGGTCAATGAGGACACATCTCTCTAGAAGAGACATGCTGAGAGCTGGGAGTGCTTCCATCTGTCACATTGTCACTTTAGTGCTTATTTTCATCTGGTGCTCTCCATCTCTGCATTCTTATGTATTTACCCTCTCTACCTCATTTCCTTTTCTCTCCATTTCAGTGTTCTCCCTGAACCTAATCATGGTCTAAATATATTAAAAACCATAACCATGAGATCAGCATTCATTCTTTTGATTCATTTCAGGTAGATTAATGTTAATTAAAGCATAGACACTACAAAACATGCAATCATCTATGGTTATAACAAATGAAAATAAAGATACGTGTATACAACCTTTTTAGGGAATCCTGATTATATACAGTATGACAAAAAAATCAGGCTTACCCAAATTGGGATGACACATCTTTATCTATTTTCTTATTTAATCGTATTCATAACAAAATCAGCAATTGTATAACAACTCTCAAACTGAAAGTACTTTTGGGATAACATTTGTAGTCAGACAATCTCCATTTGGAAAATTAGGCTGATGATGTAGTGTGTTAAATGTGTGTGTCTTTGTAAAGTGTCAAGTGATGATGTCATGTTTAAAGGTCTCCTATTATGCTATATATTTGAACAATACGGCAATATCTATACAAAACTCATCTTTGAAGTGTTTTGCTGAAAATACCAAACAGATCAACCCTTGTAGCATGCCTCATACCCCGCTATTTCAGCCCTGTTCCAAAAGTGCTGATTCTGTGACTGTCGCTTTAAATTTGAGCTGACCTGAAGCTGGCCGCGCCCCTTTGCAGCATCATCCAGCTCTCTCTCCTCTGTGAACCTTTTTTCTACTGGGAGAAAATACTCAAAAAAGCGCCTTATTATGTTCCACATTTCCGATATGACGTCATAACCAAAGCAAATCTGGATCAGCTTGTTTGTACCCCTGTTTTTTAGAGATGTGGGGAAGGAGGAACAGAGAGCGGGTTGTATTTTCGGACACTTTGTGAGTCTACTTACACACCGGGGACACATATTTATGTATAAAAGACAGCAAAAAGAGAATTGTGCATAAAAGGGGACCTTTAAGTAGGATGTAATGCACAGCATACTGTAATATCTCTCTAAATGTAGTCTACAAGTCAACCACACATCCTTGACTTTATTTTTAAGATTAATAAACCAGCATGGACGACATTTCTCAAGAGACTACAGCTCTGGGGGAATTGAAGGTGAAGATTCTTATTTACTCCACTCTTCATGCTCCCCCGGGAACATTTCTGGACTGGAAACACCTTTAACCGTGACCATATCAAAATTGCATTGCTCTAAATCTGCATCACATTTTTCAATGCTGCCACACATTGCTTTGTGCTTTACCCTGTAAGCTTAAACTAGAGATGAATTACTTTGTGCTGCTTACAGATTTTGGTTTGTTGCAAATCTGAACAGCCAAGTTACAAAGACACATTTTCTAACTATTAAATAACATCTCCAGTGTTCTTGTAAGGCAACTTTATTTTTGGACCAAAGCTAATTCAATACAACTACACATCAAACACAGAGCGAGCCATCTCACAACACTAAATTTGTAGCTCTCTATGTTTGTGTGAGTTTGCCTGCTCTAAATGAAAGGGATTTCTGATGTCGGCTGTGCTTTGATGGAATGTGAGCTCTACAGGGCCCAAAGCCCCCTGAGCCAAGCAACGGCTGCCACACTTTCTGCTTCTGAGAGCTCATTTGAAACCATGGAACATGCATGTCCCAATGGTGTTACATCCCCAGGGGCACCCACTGAGGTATTACATGTGTGTGTGTGTGTGTGTGTGTGTGTGTGTGTGTGTGTGTGTGTGTGTGTGTGTGTGTGTGTGTGTGTGTGTGTGTGTGTGTGTGTGTGTGTGTGTGTGTGTGTGTGTGTGTGAGAGAGAGAGCAAGAGAAAGCAAAATTAATAGGGTTGAAAAGAAAAAAATAATCCTGTTTGAATGTAAAGCACATAGTTAAGAACCACTGAGTTCTTTTCTGAAAAGCAAGCTGTCTACATTTCTGCTGCCACAAATAGAAGGGGGTGGATTTATACTGCCAAAATATGAATAGAAACATTACGTAACCTTAAATTCCAGCAAAATGCTTATTAATGTGCACTCTCCCTGCTAAATACTAAAGCAATAAATACAATACTGAATGTATTAATGCCCATTACATGATTTAAAAAGAACAAACTATTTATCAGAGAGCATTGATGAGCGACATTAGTTTACTCAGTTCCTGTGATTCTCATTTAAGACCGAAGAGTCTGACAGATGGTGTCAAACAAACAACACTTTCATAATTTATCTCACCAAACATCTGAATACATTATCAAGCATCAAGCCATTAGTCAATATAACATATTAGAACAGAAATTAAATCAGACTTATTAGATTAGAGACTTATCATCTAATTTAATTTGATGAAACTAAAACCAAATACAATATGTCTCTCTGTCTTCCCCCAGAGCGAAAGCAGAACATTTCTTTCTAAATAATGGTCCCTTGGATATTGAAGATAGTTCTAAGGAGTTACTGTATTAATAAAGTCACACTGAGCATCATACAGACATACAAGTTGTAATGATTAAGTCAAACATAAAGACTAAGAAGAAACGTAACGATGAAACTGAGACAATCTCTTCCGCACATGCCTAACCTTCAATCCATTTCAATGTTGAGTAAGTGTCAGGCCTTAACTTTACAGCTGCAGTTGTTATGTTAATAGGTCTGCTGTGATTGGGTAATATTAGTGAGCTATAACATACTGTAGTTGTTACAAGAGTACATCAGAAGCACTTTGCATGGAAGTCTCAGCATGAATAATACTGAATTAATACCATGATAACAATTCCTGAAAGTTATACAAAAAATACACTATAGAGTAGCACTCCTTAGTTACTACGGAAGGCCAAGGTAAATCAGAATCAGTCCAATACCTACATTAGATTTGAAATTCATATTAAGTAAAGGTTAGTATATGATCAGCTGCAACAAAGTACGTGTGGATTTAATAGAATGTGCAGATGTTGCACAACTGTTCCTGGATCATCGTTCTTGACAAGCCTTCAAACCAAAGAAAAATTAAAGATTTCACTGCTTACTTCTACTACTACTCATCTACCTGTGTATTGATCAAACCCCCTTCAGTCAACATGTCAACGCTAACTAGGTAATACCTTCATAGGCACATGTTATAGGTTAGTTAATTTAAATAAAACCATCAGATTAATAACATATACTAATAGTAAAAAAACAAAACAGTTTTCAGCGATTCTAAACGTGTGCATGGGGGTCTCTGTATATCTAAATAATGTACTGTGTACTATCTATGCTCTCCAATTATCACACATGCTGTAATTTATTGCCAGCCACCGAGGAGCTGGCCACCAGACTCATCAATATGGGGGATGGCATCATGACATTTAGTAAGACGCTATCCATTATGTCACTAAAACAATGTTACATTAAACAGCCTGCTCAAATAGCTTGCTGTAAATAATTTATTGTGTGTGCACATGTGTATTGTGAGTGAGAGAGTGTGTGTGTGTGTGTGTATGTGTGTGTATGTGTGTGTGTGAACCTTAAGATATGGCAGCTGATGTTAGTACTACTCTGATGTGTATGCAGAAACTGCGTTGTACAGCTTTGTGTTCCTCATTCATCCCATCAGCTAAAAACATTTCCTGTTCCTAAGTAAACAGCGATAAACAAAATGCACCCTGCTAACGGCCCCATGCAGACCTGAAGGCATTTGAAGCAGACACATAATTACATTCATCAAAAGGCAAATGCAGATTGTGATTGTTCCATTATTTAGCATGGCTGTGGGCATTACACATCTAAGAACGGATTATGTGTCCCTACTTCACTAAAACATAGCAGCCAAACCATCAGTGCTTCAGGACTGGGATACTAAAACATATTTTGTTTGTGATTTTTAAGGGAAATTACCATGGAGAGCTTTTTTATTCAAACCCCCACCCAAACTGTGCATCACCCTAGCCAGTTTACAAAAACATCACACATCCAGTAAACACATCCACCTTTCCAGTCATCTTGAGCACTACCATGTCGAAAGAGTCCGCAGGAAACACATCTCTTAAAACAAAAGTGGAGCGAGGAAAACATTAAGAATTAGATCAAATGTAGGGCAGAGGAAATTGGTTTCAACAATATCGGGACAATTGCCAGGTGGGATCCCCTTCTACTATATTGGTGCCTAAAATTGATTTTGGGAAAACAACACAATTGATTATATAGTTTATTTACTGGACTTTATAATATATAAAAGCAGGTGCTTTTTAACCATTTTGAATTACATGTTTGTGTAACTGATTTTGTATTGTGTTATGTTTCACTATACTATGTACAATGGGACATGTAGGAGGATTGGAAGGAATGAATATTTGTAGCTCTTCTGTGTAAAAAAAAAGACAAGTCAATTAGGCCATGTAGCCAAGATGTGATTACAACAATCATTTTCATGTAATATACACTGATGGATCCTGATATACCGAAGGACAAGAAGACCTCCAGATTAAACACCATTTGTCATCGGTCCATGCCCTCTGGAAGGACACCGAGTAGTGCTACCTGATTGGAGGCCGTATCAGCAAGATGACGCTATTTCCTGCCTGCCTCCCAAAAGCACTGCAAAGCTGTGTTGAAAATGAATGGGAGTAAGCTATGGTGTATTTTGAATTAGGTTTAGACAGAAAAACAGCTTCAGGTTGAGGGAGATATCATGGTATGGGCTAAAACAGGTTTTAAATGAAAGAAATATTTCAGTTTGAGTTTAAATTATTTGTTTTATTATTCCTATGGAAAAGGAAGCTTCATCACAATGGTATAACGATACCATTCAATGTTGATTTTTGATAAACGATAATGGCGTTTATTTAAAAAACAACAACACTGACTATTTGTTGCTAACAAAAAACAAACTGCCCTTCTCTCGTTTAGAAGTGTGATGTTTTTGGAGATCGATCCATCAACTTGCTCTTTTCAGTTATACCGTAACAACCCAAGTGCTTATGGGTCTTTGTTTGAAAAAACTGATGCTGTTGTTTCGTCTAAATGAAGGTCCTGGTGGGTGGCTAATTTGAACCTTTTCAATTAAGACACCTTTTCATTTTCTGATATACATATCAAAACATATTTAACTGTCCACTTTTGTCCACTCTTAATTTGTATGCACTTTGTTTTGTGCTGATAAAAAACATGACATATCTTGCGCTCAAATCTCCAGTTTGTGTGCCTCGACTGCTAAACTGCAGTGGATAAAGGCAGTCACAATCCCAGGCTTGTAGGGAAAAAGGCAGAAGAGGCTCAGAGTCACAGGCAGAAAATCCCCAGCTTTCCATGGTGCTCTCTTCATCTTGGATGTATCTCTGGCGATCATGAGTATCACCATGAAAGTGAAATGCATTGGTTGTGGCTGTTGTGTGTTATTTGCCTGCAGTCACCTGCAGTTTGGTGAATGTGTGCCGGTGAGTCTTTGAATAACAATCAAGTCAACATCTGCAGGGAGAAAATCTTTTGGAAATCTGAGTTTACAATGAAGAGGAACCCGTACGGAAATAAAATCACAAGGGACAACTACCTTCATTTTGCATTTCACATGCAGGGGTCCAGCGATATTGTGGTGCTCTTGGGGATGAAATGTAATAACTCTCTCATCACACCTGTACATTTATTCATGGTGTAATGACAATTTATATCCATATTGTTTTCATCTGAGTAGAAGTAAGCATGGTCTCAGCCATCCATCCATAAGCAAGGCAATCATCCCTGTTCATATAAGGGTCAGGGGGCACGGATCTGTGATTTTCCCTTCTTGTGTTAAGAGTAGTAGAGTGTGGCTTTGTTAACACCTTCACTGGTGAGGAGAAATAGGCGGAGGTGAACACATGCGTTACCCTCCAGAGTGTTTTTGCTTCAGAGCCATGACTGAGTGAACATGAACCCATGTTCCCGGTCTCCAGATTTCAATTCTCCATTGGGTTTTACAAATGCCCAATCCTCTTTGCGAGTTTTTGGCAAAACTGCAATCATATGTTAGTAATTGCTTATCAATATTAACAACATTCATGAAAAACAAATTATGTATTAGCATTACGGAGAACTGATTTATAATGCATGGATGGAAACATTGCTAATATATATATATATATATATATATATATATTTCAACATTTTTTACTAAGCATAGTTTTAAATGTGGCACACTGTTTTTCATTATAACGAATACTTCCATTTTGTAAGACTTTTGCTGAACTATATCAGACATATATGTTTCTACTTGCTCCAAATCATCCATATTACAGTTTAAGTGATGTTTTGTTAAACAGAAAAGAACTGGATAGAAACACATTAGTACTAAAACACAAAAAGGGGACAGTTCAACATCCTAAATCAATTGTCATTTGCCCACTGTAATTTAAAAAAGCATGTGTATGTGAATAGGACAAATGTGTTTCATACTAAACACAATAAGCAAAAGATGTCTCAACAGCAAAACTGCCAATTGATCAGTGAATATATGAAGAACAATCCACTGATTCTACTTTGTACTGCACTGAAGACTATTCCCTGTAATCATACACATTGAGGAACACAACTGACATACTTTTTCCACTCACTTTCTGCTGCATGTCACTTATTAAAACATGATGAATGAGTGCTTGAATGTTAAAGTGATTTCCTGAATTAACCGTTCTATAACAGGATTTGGAGGAGCTTGTTTTCCTGGTGTGAAGTATAACTGTATCTGTTTAAATAGAAAGTGAAAAAATAAACACAAAGGAAGTTGGTTGGTCTCACTGGAAGAAGCCAGTTGTCTGTGTGCATACAAATGTGGTGATTCTCACAATAATCCTCAGAGTACATCTATACAACTGGAGCTGTTGCTCTACTTTTTAAGTATTCACTTCAGTCTTGTCATTTGTAACCAACATGAGTTAAAAACAGCATAGGTTCAATTATTTACTGTATATAACAGTGTGTAAATGTATTGTAGATTCTGATTAACGAAGAAGATCTGAGAAACAAATTAAAGCAGGCTACTCTTCTGTTTCCTGATTAGTTTTTCGTACCGAATCTTCAAAATCCATCGGGAAATTACATAACGCATCTGTTATATATGTCCCCTCATTTTTTGTTGTGCCTTGACACGTGTGTTTTAAATGTTTCATCAGTGGCTACTAAATACAAAATATATGGTTTGATTGGTTGTACTACTAGCATGATTTTTTGATTCTTAGAGTAAATGCATTTGGTGATTCCTTTGGTGAGTCCATGGCGGTAGTATAAGAGAATACACAGTGATGTACCACTACAACTCCATAAACCAAACAAATGAAGAAATCCTCTGAACTTTTTGAACATTTCCTGGGTGTGTAAACAAACTTGCTGCCTTCAGGAAACAACTAAAGCCACACAGTCTCTCAGAAAATGACAAAGGCCCTAGCCTCCTTCTTCCCACTTAGCTTATGTATTATTACCAAACTATACTGACAGTCATTGAGCTGAATATTACATATTTTTCCAAACTCGCTAGCTTGATTCCCTCACTGGGCTTTCCATACTGTAGCTTGCTGCAGCCCTTATTCAGATGAATAGTGAAGGGACAGCTTTTAAGGATTTGGGGCTTCAAACGTTGTTCATGTCCCAGAGTTAAACAGAAGACAGTGCACGTTACCTTGTGGATATTATTATCCTGCTGTGTAGCAAAACTAGCTTCTACTGCAAAAGCATACTATTCCAAAATAACTACAGAGTTAAATATTCAAAGGTCCGGACCCTGGACATGTTAGAGAAAAAAAATACTTGAATGTCATGATCCTAGAAGACTGAATGCAAGTATCTATCCATTTTTAAAACTAAATAAAATCAAATCCATGGCATATTCCCTACTTTATATTTTTAACCTTGACATCATGCTGTATACGTTACACTCCTTCTCATCTGTTAGGTCTCCGGTTGTACATGAATGTCGCCCTGGTTTCTGACCCTGGATCACCTTTGAAAAATATTCTTTTAACTAAAAGGAAAAAGCAATATTTGCCAAACTAGCAATCTTATCAAATATAGCAGAGGTCACTGGCTGAGATTTTTCCTCATCTTGTCAAGAAAGTAAGATAAAATATCACAGCAAGAAAAGTTGATTTCTTCAACCCATATGAAAGGGTTTCAAATGCAATTTCATATTAAATTCAAGATCAGAGACTTTACTCGTGTAGTGATAAAGAAAGGATACGTTTTTTTCACAGAATGACGTGCAAGTTCAAGGCAGCCCATCTCACATTATGTCTGCAATGTGAATATTTCTACATATTATTAAACAAACATGCAAGAATGACTGCAAAACTCAATCTGCAACATGGAACAACAGAGAGACTATACAGGTATTCTAGTCCGTTTCAAAACCAAATGAAAAAGCAATCTGAGAAGATTATGTGCTTTCCTCAACTCTGTTTTCTTTTAAGTTCCTCCTGAGCTTTTGATGCGAATAGGCAGCGTTGGGAAAGTTAATTCACATTCCCTACCTGTTTCCATCACAATGCTCATTTGTATTTTGGGCCTAAAGCAAGAATAACACACTCTTCACTTTAATATGCAAACAGCAATACAAAGATAGAAACAAAGCAAAGGTTAGACTGAATCCCCTTTTCAAACAATATGATGAGAAATACAGTGTGCTGTCAAAGTCAGAGCAGATTAGACTGCTGATTACCAGAGACGAGTCAAGACTTGTTTCATGTTGGAGTAAAACCTGCAACGGCCATCAGTCACGCTGAAGAAATGTAAATGATTTTTGTCTTGGCATGCAGTGTGCATGCCATCATACATTATTCATGACACAGCATTGGCATGTGAGCCTCTTACGAGTGCACTCATGGCTGCTTTTACACTTTCAGGGTATCACAAATCTGAGAGAAAATGTCTTGTTTCCGAGCAACACCTGCAATGCAATGACACCATCAGGGATTATTTTCAGTTTCCGCAGGTTTCCTTTGCAGGAAACTGAAACCTGTTTTTTTTTTTTTATTACCATTACAACATGCTTATATCCAAACTAAATACCTGCCTTCAAATAATCTAGAGAAAGCAGGAACGCTTACAATTACAATCAGGGATCTTTAGTTCACATAAACCCTGTAAACCCTATCTCCCCTTTCTTGGAATGGCTTGATGGAAAGTTTCAAAACCACACTATTCCCCCACTCTGCTCCAAGCAATTCATCTCGCTACCACCCACTGTATAGCTGCAATCAGTCAATCTACTCTAATTCCAACAGAAGTAAGCTCGGAGACGTGATTGAAGACACAGCACTGACTTAGTTTGCCTGGTTTCCTCTGGCTGTTTGTTACAGAGCCCTGGGGGCCTCGGTGAAAAAGACTGCAGCTGCAAGTGCACTATAGGCCATACGCCTCCTGTGGACTTATCAACACATCCTGTCTCTTCAGCCATAGCACAGCTTCAGAGTCTGAATTATTGATTGTAGTTGATGAATTAAATAGGTGTATTGCTTGATTTTTTAATAGCCTTTCAATGTCTATCATATAAGAGGAGAATTGAGCCACCTGTCCATTTAATAACAATATAGCACTGGTGGTTCAATGGTACGTCTTGTACTGCTGGCCTTGAAGATGGCGCAGATTGGATTGTGAGCCAAATTTCAAGTTGGCTTGAAAACGGAGCAAAGCTGCCAAGTGTGGTAACAATTATCAAAAGGGCAGTGTGCTTGATGTGAATTAATTTGTGGTGCTGCTTCAAATGCCTATCAGCTCGATTTTGTTCTTCAAACTTTCTAAACTATGATACTCCATAATGAAGCTGCCGCTTATAATAAAGAGCACTGAATGGCAGAGCCTAAGGCAGCCTTTCTTTCTTTCTCCCATTACAATAGGCAGTTGATTTTGAGTCTCCAGGAATGACTACTCTTGAAACCAGGCAACATTACAGGGCACACATTGAACCTCATCAAAAAACACGCAGTTCAGTTGGAGTCATCACCGATCTGTGTTCAGAGACTTGACATTACTTAGGGGGTGTCAAATCAAATCATATCCTCTATATGGCCCCAATCTCAGAGTTTATATGTCTCCAAAAATGTTACACTGAGCCTTTTTTTAGACCCTTCAAGCTTTTTTTATAGCCACACTGGCTGCATGGCTTTGGGGGATGGCAATGACAGTCTACTGGCAAGTTGGTCAATTATTTTGTTCCAGTCTGATTAACAGCTCAACAATGGATTGGTACAGCATTTTGTAAAGGCAAATAGGTGTTTCATATAATTCAACTGGACTCTGGTTAACACCAGACTCTTCCATTGCCAAAGCCACACAAAGCCTGTTAGCATTCCTATTGTAAGGATGCTAGTAAACTGGCATTATAATTAAGCTGAATGTACATTTGCAAAGCCTCCATAACTGCTATACAGTGGCTTTAGACTCGCAGTGTTAATGTGCACACTTTGTTTCTCACACTTCTTAATCTGTTTGAACAGCCCTCAAAACTCCATAAAGCCCTTTGTAGAAACAACCGCCGATATTTTGGGGGAAATAACACCATGATTCCCTTCCTGTCCACTGCACTAATGCATCACTGGTCATAATTAACTTTGACAAAGTAGCTGACCATGGCCCCCGAGACTCCAGTTATGCTTAACAACCTCCGTAGCTCCATGGACAGAGTGCAGTAGTACAGCCCAAAGCTCAGATCCCCGCTGTTAGGACACTAACTCAGAGAAGACTACTTTACTCACTACAGTACAGCAATTTTCAGTGTGTATCGAGAGCTACATAGCATTTCTTAATTCAGCTTTGCTCTGCTTCATACGTTTATTAAGCCCCAAGTTGTGTGCTTTTTATTCATATCTAAAATATACTGCTATAAAATGTTGCTCATGTCTACATTTCCCCAATTCTCAACTCACCAAGTAAGAAGATGTCTAACAAAAGAATAAAGAACAGATGTTCAAAGTCATACGTAAAAATGTTTGGGAAAGACATGGAAATACATTATGGATACATTTCTGTTCTTCTTATTGTATTCCACAATCAAACTTTAGACAGCATTGGGCCCAAAAATGTTTCCATTCAATACAGTAAATACATAATGCACAGTGTGAAAAACCCTTCACCCACTCCTCTACCTGCTCAAAGAAGAACAAAGAAGATGGCTGGCCCCAGGAACTCTTGAGAAAGAACTGTTGTTTCGAGTAAATAACCAGTAAGTTTCCTTTTCTGTTTTGTATATTCATTGCATCTTGGGTGGCTTATCTCTC
This sequence comes from Eleginops maclovinus, assembly GCF_036324505.1. Lineage (NCBI taxonomy): Eukaryota > Metazoa > Chordata > Actinopteri > Perciformes > Eleginopidae > Eleginops > Eleginops maclovinus. The sequence goes on along the minus strand of NC_086366.1, from coordinate 8,495,327 downwards.
TCTTTATTTGCTGTGCCGCTTTAATTGCCTTTGGCTGCTTTGTCGCTACATGGCATATAGTTATGTAAGGGATAGCTGCCTCGTTGTAACATAATTTGAGTTATGAGTGTTGTATTTAAACTAACTGGAATGTGTTGTGCCTTTTCTGCCAGATATACCGAACAACAATATAAAAACACTATTATCTGGAACTCCGGCCTCCATGTGCTCCCAACAGCCACTGCGTTGACTATATAATCCTGGAACCAACCACCCTCGCCACCATCAATATTCTTTACACAGAAAAGTTACAACATATCGCCTTGTATATTAAGTTGGAGCCATTACAAGTATGTTAAAACAGTGCTAGCAGATCATATTCCAGAAAGTACAAGAGCTGACTCAGGCCTGAACCACCAGAGTCTATTGTTTCCTCAGTCTTGTCGTCACTTTTTTTTACCCTGCTTTGTATCATTGTTGGACCTTTGAAGTTATCTTCCCTGAGGAAACTTACATCCACTAATGGGAGAAAAGAGAAAATGCTTTCCCAAGTGGATTTAATACAAAATAGGCTGCTATGACACTGAGCTTTCCCTTCCCTAACAACGGATGGAAAGCTTTGAAAGAAAACATGATTTATATGTTTGAGATTTTCATAACCACTCTGTGTTATCACAGAACTTGTGACATTGTGGGTGTACATAACAGCAATTTGTAAATGGCAACTGCAAAAACAAATCCATCTTAGAAATATTCAGTTATTAAAACATTTTCTGTTTTGAGGATATCATCTGTGGTCTGAAATAATGAAATATAGTATAGAGTTATACTGTGGCAATACATAAGCTATCAAGAAACACTTAAGGGAGTTATATATTTCAGTCACAATGGTGCCCCTTTCTTGCAGAAGTTCAACCAATAAATGTCATTACATACTTTAGGTGTCTTTTCATGACAGGTCTGATTTCATGAATATGCTTCCATGTTTACGTATGTATTTTTTGTTTAAGGTAATGTGTCATAAAACAATGTACAGGAAAGAAATGAGAAGGTCAAATATCCAATTGTGTCCTAAGTTAGTAGATTAAAAGTTAAGTTCATCCTAAGGTGAATGCGCGTAACACATTCAATGGTATTTCATTCAAAGCCTGTCTGTGTTGACTTTAGTCAGTGGAATATAATTTATAATCTTGGAACAATGGATTCCTGTATACAATTATGTGCCAATGCACCAATTAATATACACTCAAGTCTCACTTCATAAGCTACTCTTTATAATATCAGTTAAGACAACAACTTAAATTCTTAGTTGCATGAATTTAATAAGCTGCTCTTAGAATCACACAGTTGCTGCAAATGTCCCGCTCTATCCGACATATGTGGAGGCAAGTACAGAACACTGCGGACTCACAGCTTGAGATGACGTTGTGTGACAGGGTGCCGAAAGTAGACGGTCTGACTGTGGCCATAAAGGAATGCACATGCTCAGTGACAGTCCTCACATTGCATTTGTGCTGAGTTGATATCAAGGGGCCTAATGTACTGTATGCCAAGGAAACATTGCCCACACTGTGACACCACCAGCCAGAACTGTTGACACAAGGCTGGAAGGATCCAAAGATTTATGTTGTTTGTGCCAAATTCAGACCCTACCATCTGCATGAGGCATCAGACGTTGTGCTCCAGCCGACCAGGTGACAGCAATGCAGTGTCTGCCATAGCCCATCTACTCAAAGGTTCTGCCTTCACACAGAAAGTTTTGTGATGCCTGTTTGGTTTGTCTTTTTTTTTTTGCAGTTGTTTTTGTGGGATAAGCAGTTTATGAAATACCCCGACTTCCCCATTTCCAGCCAACAATATTCCACTGTGAAAGTAAAAGAAAAATATGTTTGATGCGACCCACCAAAACTGAACCTCAAGACCATGTCTGCAGTCATTGAATTGCTGCCACATAATAGGATGACTAAAATATGCTTCCTTTACAAGCAGGCTTACAGTTGTACCTGATTAGACAGGGACTGGGTGTAATCACTGGACAACATTGTCCAGCTGCAGCACGAACAGTTCGGTCAAGAAAGTATTTTATTATGTGACATAGATATAGTAAACACACTCCTCTCCTCCTACAGACACATTTAACAGATTCCTGACCATTTAATGAAAGAAATGCTCTACAAGTTCATGAATATAACTCTTGCTATCAGTTTGACATCTTGTATTCATCCTTTAATTTGTGGTTCTGTCAATCCTCTATTTTATTGAAATACAGAAATACTGTGAGGCCCCATGCCAGGGTTAAGCAGTGTTTTTTCTTGAAGAGGAGCCAAGTTGAGATGAAACATACTTGCTTCACTTGGCAAAGAAAGTGTATCCCTTTTTTTTTTTTGTGTGTGCTCGTGTTTACTTCTGTAACTTCCTACATGACATCCAATTACTACCCCTGAACAACTGTGACCAGTGCTGTGTGTGGGAGAGAGAAAGTAGATGTGACACAAATGCTCTCATGGTCAACAACCATCTGAAAAATGTTGAATCAAAGCATTAAGTATCAGAAAAATATACCCTCAACACAACGTATTATTATAAGAAATGACCAGACCAAACGTTGCTAATCAACAGTATTTCAACAGCTGGCACTAAACCAAGTAAAAGTGCATTTATTTGTGTATGTGTGTGTGTGCAATTATGTTGCTTTTCAGCCATTATGCAATTCAAAATGTTCAGTTTTTTTAGTTTGAAATACAAATGAGAAGGAGCAAAAGCCCGTCATTTGTATATTTATCAACATGCTACAATATGGGTAATTTTGAAGATGTTGACAAAAATAATGTTTTTTGTATGATATATATATATATATATATACATACAGTGGGGCAAAAAAGTATTTAGTCAGCCACCAATTGTGCAAGTTCTCCCATTTAAAAAGATGAGAGAGGCCTGTAATTTTCATCATAGGTATACCTCAACTATGAGAGACAGAATGAGAAAAAAAAATCCAGGAAATCACATTGTAGGATTTTTAATGAACTCATTGGTAAATTCCTCGGTAAAATAAGTATTTGGTCACTTACAAACAAGCAAGATTTCTGGCTCTCACAGACCTGTAACTTCTTCTTTAAGAGGCTCCTCTGTCCTCCACTCGTTACCTGTATTAATGGCACCTTTTTGAACTCGTTATCAGTATAAAAGACACCTGTCCACAACCTCAAACAGTCATACTCTAAACTCCACTATGGCCAAGACCAAAGAGCTGTCAAAGGAGACCAGAGACAAAATTGTAGACCTGCACCAGGCTGGGAAAACTGAATCTGCAATAGGTAAGCAGCTTGGTGTGAAGAAATCAACTGTGGGAGCAATTATTAGAAAATGGAAGACATACAAGACCACTGCTAATCTCCCTCGATCTGGGGCTCCACGCAAGATCTCACCCCGTGGGGTCAAAATGATCACAAGAACGGTGAGCAAAAATCCCAGAACCACACGGGGGGACCTAGTGAATGACCTGCAGAGAGCTGGGACCAAAGTAACAGAGGCTACCATCAGTAACACACTACGCCGCCAGGGACTTAAATCCTGCAGTTCCAGACGTGTCCCCCTGCTTAAGCCAGTACATGTCCAGGCCCGTCTGAAGTTTGCTAGAGGGCATTTGGATGATCCAGAAGAGGATTGGGAGAATGTCATATGGTCAGATGAAACCAAAATAGAACTTTTTGGTAAAAACTCAACTTGTCGTGTTTGGAGGAGAAAGAATGCAGAGTTGCATCCAAAGAACACCATACCTACTGTGAAGCATGGGGGTGGAAACATCATGCTTTGGGGCTGTTTTTCTGCAAAGGGACCAGGACGACTGATCCGTGTAAAGGAAAGAATGAATGGGGCCATGTATCGTGAGATTTTGAGTGAAAACCTCCTTCCATCAGCAAGGGCACTGAAGATGAAGCGTGGCTGGGTCTTTCAGCATGACAATGATCCCAAACACACCGCCAGGGCAACGAAGGAGTGGCTTCGTAAGAAGCATTTCAAGGTCCTGGAGTGGCCTAGCCAGTCTCCAGATCTCAACCCCATAGAAAATCTTTGGAGGGAGTTGAAAGTCCATGTTGCCCAGTGACAGCCCCAAAACATCACTGCTTTAGAGGAGATCTGCATGGAGGAATGGGCCAAAATACCAGCAACAGTGTGTGAAAACCTTGTGAAGACTTACAGAAAACGTTTGACCTCTGTCAGTGCCAACAAAGGGTATATAACAAAGTATTGAGATGAACTTTTGTTATTGACCAAATACTTATTTTCCACAATAATTTGAAAATAAATTCTTTAAAAATCCTACAATGTGATTTCCTGGATTTTTTTTTCTCATTCTGTCTCTCGTAGTTGAAGTATACCTATGATAAAAATTACAGGCCTCTCTCATCTTTTTAAATGGGAGAACTTGCACAATTGGTGGCTGACTAAATACTTTTTTGCCCCACTGTATAATGCACAGGTGACAGTGAATTATTAAGGAAGTGATACAATAACCACAGTTGTCTACCAAACATAATTTTTGATGAAACTTAACAGAAGTACTGAAGCACTGTGCACTACTGGCATGTCCTTGCAGTTGTCTATTAGAGTCTCTGGAAACCCATATCAACACAAGCCTACCAACTAATATATTTAATTTAGGATCTAATGTGGTTATGAGTAAGCATTAAAAAAGTATGAAAAACAAATTGTATTGCAAATTAAAAATATTGTCTCTCATTGATACAGTACATACCATTCAATCAAAGTGTTCTCTCAATCTGTTACAATATTATGAATTGACACAGCTTTGTATTCATTGATTCTAAATTGGGGGTCGGATAATAGAATCATGACCTAAACCCCATGACATGTTTTAAGGTGAACTGATGGGGGACCAATTAACTCTGATTTAGTATCAGTAAATTACAGAATGAAATTGCCAACAAACGTCTCTCTCGACTTTGTGACCAGCAGAACTGTATCATATGCAGTACATTCGCTGAGACTTTGCGACAAGTGCGCTTAGAAGCTAATTACTCTTGGAGCTCTAGTTTCTTCTGCTGATCTGACGAGCTCCTATGTCTATTTCTAGAGAATCCACCGCTGTGGCATCATCACACCAGACCCCTTGCTGATTATATGTGACTGTGCTGAGAACATTTGATTTATGGCTGTGTTGTTCTCGTTGTACTTGGACTCTCTGCTCCATCCCACTTGTGGGTTCAGCATAGCATGCTGTTTCTGTAGTCAACCAATGATTATGTTCTAGATTTAGAGTTAAAGGGATTATCTTGTCAACCGATTCAGAAGATACTACTTTGAAATGAGCTTATCAAGTGTCAAACCAGCATCAGCATATATATACATACTGTATATATTGTAGCCAGATTTCACATTTTAAAACACAACATACATTTTATAATTGTATATTATAAATATTATGTAATGTATAATAAATTACCAATACTATGTATACAGGCATGACAGAACATGTGCATTGGTTGTTGCTATTATTTAGGATTGTTTTCAAATGAAAGGTCAGTGGCTGAATAGTTTTATAATACAGTTTGGTTCAAGAGAAAGATAGAAATATATATATAAAAAGTATGTGTGTTCTGTTGGAGAATATTGGATGAGGTCCTTTGATAATAAAATGTACTGTATGTTAAATAACACAGCAGTGATCAAGTAAAAAAAAAAGCCTACAAAGTGAAGCTAAAAGATTTGTTTGTGCACTCTGGTTTGTAAAAACTTTTGAAGAACTCTGACGGACTCATCATGTTTCAAGGGCAAAAGCGTCGTCTTCAACCCTGTGTAACTCTCACTTGGTATACCCGTCTCTTCCTCCTCCTACTCGTCCTATCTTGTATAGCTGATAGATGTCCACCCATTTCAGACTAAAAGTGTGGATCTGAAACCCCACCACAAAAACCTTTTAACTTTATTAAACTGTCACACCATTCTTCTTGCAGATGACAAATATCCACGGATTTGACAACAAGGACTCAATCTCTTTCACTCCCAGTTCACCTAATCTCTCTTTCTGTGTGAAATGATATTAATGTGTAAATGCAAATATCACAAATCATTGCGACGTTAAATACCAGTTTATTCAAATTAACTTGGTTAATGCAACGTTAGGAATACATTTTTATTACAATGACCATCTTGTGTCTCCTGAATCTAATGTCTACTCTTCAGCACGGTTAACTATTTGGCAGGGACACTCATTTGCTACTTTTTTGATAATAAAAGGATCATTTTTGAGTGTCTGTTGAACTATAGCTTTGTTTTTCCATCCATAAAAAAATGACGATTTCTTGATCTCTCACTGAGTCTTTTCTTAATAATCTTTGCAAATCAGAGTCAGATTTGTATTTCTCTCTCCTGCATCCAGCTGTAGGACTCAGCTGCCTTTCCTGAACAGATTGAACAGAAAGCCATTGAGCTCAGCTGTTCTCCTGAGGATTTTCCTGTTCAGTCTCTGCAGACTTGTTAGCTCAATCATTTCTACATTCCCGGTCAGACCAAGTCCTCCTTCGAGATTAAGATCACCCACTATGGCAATGTCAACTATGTCAAATTGTGTTTCAGTTGCATAACCTCCACTAATATCACCTCAACTCAAACCATGAAGGATATTTGTATTTCAACACGAGAAAATGTGTATCTGATTGTAACCGTCCACAGCATACAGCATATCATTGTTTTGGTGGACGCAGGATAAGACAAATCAAGTATAGTGTAACGCTGCACATGATCACACTTTTTATCTTTATTGAGAACGATGGTTTGAAAATGCAATACATTCAGGTCGATTGCACAAGCACTCTATGCTATAGCACTCAGTCCACATGTACTGTAGCATAGAGTTGGTGTACTTGAGGATAATACTAAAAGTAATATGAGATGTGTTCATTTGCTGTGTCACAACTCGAGACTATTTACTGCCTGCCTGTTTTAAATGCATCATCTTAGAGCAGTGTTTCGTAGCGAGAATGACTGACACTTCATTATGACAATGAGTCTGGCAGGAACTCATATTGTCCTTCTACGAGATAACCTTCCCTCTGCAGAATGATCTGTATTTATACTCCAGCTTGTTATGCATGAGCTACACTGTTGTGAAAAATGAAAAAGGCTGCATGACCAACATTTAAAAAGTCACAGGGCAAAATCTGACCTGCACTCATGAATTATGACAACCTGCTCCAGTGTTGCTGCCTAAATCCCCCTTGACTTTAGACCACCTACAGCGGGAAACACACACACTTTTGTAGCACTGTCAGAATGAGGTAAGGTGTACTGCTGTTTTTATTATCTCTGGGTCTAAACTGTGAGCAGTTCTGCCAAGGCCGCTAAGTCTGACAAATGTAATCCATCACATAAAAACAAACTAACCATATGGCTGTCCCTGCATGGGGTGAAAAAAAACGTAAACAAGCAGCAACTGGTCAAAATCACCACAGTGCAATGCAGGAGGAAGCTAGAAGAAGTAGATTGATTCAGCAAGAAGAAAACTACATGCTCCATCAATGAAAACAGCACTAAGCAAATAATGCCAGTAGGGCCAACTTGGCTATTAGCAAGTTGCATGGTTCTTTGCTCAGTTATACAAATACATACACAAACATTTAAGTAGACCCTTCTTTACATAAGAACACAAGTTTTGTTGTACCTGCATTTGAAGATCCACGGGTGGAGATTAGGGTGGAGACGGTCAGGACACAGCATAGAAAAAAAAAAAAAGAGAGAGAGAGAAAGACAAAACGTTAGCAACAAAAAACTGAAGGTTAAGAAGTCTAAGTTATATACTGTAAGTGGGTGTGGTTGGAAAGGTGTGTTGCTGAAAGACAAGTGGGAAGCAAGAAAGAGACCAAAACCAATCAGGAGCAAAACAAAGCCATTTAATCCTTTCTCACTTTTAAATTCCATTGCAACAGACAAAACAAACAGAGGCCTCATTGACTCAGACATGGCTTCACATTCAACTGTGCACATGCTTTGTTTAAAGGATTCCTTATACAAGACCATACGTTAAGTCTGGTTCTAAATCCAGATTTACGCAGTAAACAGTAGACCAAACCCTGACTGACAGTGAGCTCACTTCCCCAGTCTTTGCTCTTGTTCTCCTTCTTCACACTCTGCAGCTCTACAATCACTGGACTGAGGGGTTTGATACAAGGAGGATAGAACATCTAATCAAGTATGACTCGTATAAAATGTCAAGAAGACCACCACTAACAATGAGTCTGTCCCACAATGATTGTGGGATCTGCACAAACAAACACTTGTACTGCAAATAACATTGCATTATTACACCATACCTAACTTCTCACACCACATCAGTGTGTTGTTATTTTAAGGAGAAAATTAAGGTAGTGTAAGATTAGAATGGAACAATGGTGAACAGCCTAAACTCAACAAATATGAAGCACTCAGAATATGCCAAAGCTAATAATGGAGAAAGATCATTTCCAGTTCTCAGGTATTTCTGAATGCTGAAGTTGTTATTGCCTTGAAATGTCAGATATGGCGAGAACTTCTTAATTATCTCCTCTAGTCAAGAAAGTATTGGTATTTGAATAAAATGTGTTGGGTAGAACAAATTTAAAGAATACATTGAATTAACCTGTTTTGTTTTATATAGCAATCAAGAATCATAAATGTTATCTTATATGGAAATGTCTCTTTAAAATAAAGCTTCACAGAGCTAGAAAAAAACGGTTTCCTTACAAACTGAGCTGCTAGTTGTCTTTTATGTACAATCTAAATCTCATGTCATCTTTTTTGTGTAAATATATACAACTGCCAACTCAAGAGAAGATCTTACTTAAGTTTCCAGTTCAATAACATCATTTACATAAACATTCAAGTGCACATTAACATACTGGTTTCAAACAATGCCGTGTTTAAGCAAGTGTTGGCATAATTCATCTGAATGGACAGATACATTATAAAAATACACATTATCTGCAGGTTTCCATTCTCCTTTTAGTGTAAATTAGACGCATACAAAGACAGCCACTTAGTCTACAACTGTACTATTCATTACACCATCCATCCTTATAGCAGACTTACGGTATTCACACATGGTGATATTTGTAAGGAGGATGAAATAGCTCAGGAGGGAGGGTGTGTAGAAAAAGTCAATTTCCTTTCCATTTTCTAAGTACATTACTGCTCTTCATGGACCATTGAGCCACAGTAACATCAGAATCAAACACTATCATCATGGTCAGTGGCTATAAAGGATCATGGAGGATATAGAGACACTTCTTGTACCAGCTCCGTTCCAAGACTCTCACTTTCTGTTTCCACTTTCCTTTACAACAAACCCACAATTTGACATAATCTTAATAGTATCCTACATCCCATATTTTTCTAGCACAGCATCATATCTTACCTTTGAGATAGAATAAGGGGCTTTATAGGGGCTTTTTTATTTTTTATGTGGCATTGATTTTTGATTAAAAACCAACATTGGCTTGACCAGTTTTGACACTAGAAATCAGTCAGGCGTCCCAGCTTAAAAACATCATAACAGAAAAGCTATGGTTCTCAGACTGGTTCTCTTAAGGTTTGCCTTTGTATTACATCTTGTGGCTCTCCAGTCTGTGGACTCCTTCGCTGGCTTACTGTTTGTCAATAATTGATTTTAACGTAATGTAGTTTCTGCTTCATTTTAAACCATGCAGACCTCTCTGATCCTCTGGGGTAGGTCTTCTTACAGTTCTCAGTATTTGTATATTGTCTGGCCTTTTTAACATAGTGCCGTCAAAATGCCATTGTCCAGACTTTAAATTGGGTTTTTGTTCAAGGGTGCAATACAAATAAACCCTCCTAGACTTGTTGCATGCGTGGAGGGAAGAAAAATCCATCAGATTGAAATGTATCATAAACATAATGCATTTTTTCTATCAACTATTTCTGTCATTTTTGATGGCATTCTATCATAATCAAGCCCCAGAATGACTTCAACCAGGTACAATTTAACCCAATTATTTCACCCAATTGGTGAGTGAAAAGCAATATAAATAATTGGAGTCATTACTTCCATTATAATGGTCCACTTCACCACAGAAATATTACGTTTTGGCTATAGTTTTCAAGTGCCGACACAATTTGGTTCATATTAACGCAGCGTTCTACATGAGCTAAAATCCAACTACCATTGGACTCTCATTTGATTTCCAAAAATATCAAACATCACTCTGACTTATCTACTTTATCGTGCATGTTCCTTTCCTGTTTGAGGAGAGGCGGATCACGTTTGCAATACTATTTGTGTAATTTCCTCTCCTCAGGGTTTGTCCGTAACAATTACTTGATTAATATCTTTCCATATTTATCTTATCCACTTCTCTCCGTTAGTGTGAGTTATTTGTCTCCCTGATATTGTTGCAATTAAAAGAAAAGATAGGAAGTGAAAGTTAGAAAAGGAGGTCACACCAGATTCAAGAGGTGGGGATCTAGCGTTCATCAGGTGTAAAGGATAAGCGGCCCCTATGGGAGCTTTAAACAGCACACAGCCTCCTTTCACTTTAATGTTTAATATATTTCAAGGTAAATGTACCACAAAGAGAACACTGATTGGAATGTGTTGTTTAGAATTCACTGCTCACCTAAATATTATGTTATATTAGAACAATTGGGTTAATATAAATTTAAAGCGCAACACCAATAAGGGTAAGCATTGGGTGAAGTTTAGCCAAGACTCCACATAGTTATCAACTTTATATCTGACTTTAATTCTCTTCACCTTCATGTGCAGGCGCATAGATTAGTTCGTCTGCAGTTCTCAATAATGGAGTTTTAATGTGAACATTTAATGGTTCGTACTAAATAGTAATGAGCCTTTATTGAGGGGATTAACTGTATGAAAGAAAAGAGATTAGAGAGGACCCAAAGTAACTATGAGCTCGGGGTGGACGAGGAGACTTAACAATGCTGAACACAATCTTCTACATTATTTTATTGATGTGTTTAATTTATTAAAACCTAAATATAAAAATGTACTATTTGATATAGACCTTGTTGTCACATGTTACGTGCATCTGCCAGCAATATATAATGGGAAAACGGCGCCGTGTCAGAATAAAGAAATGCATTGAATAAAAACATAGTATCTTTGTAAGACTTTAGAGGAGATTGGATGACATTTGCAGACAGAAACGTAACAAATGTCAGAAAATGACCTACCATAATACAAGAATACGTTGAACCGAGGAATTCAGTAAGCAAACTTTGTGTTTGAGGTATGCATTTTGGTATTTTCTACAGCTCACAGTTCAGGAGTATTGAGTGAAAAACGTGACATGCTCTTTAAATGCCTAGCTGTGATATTCAGAGATATCTCGCCTCACTTAATACGTTACTGTGGGATCTTTACTCTGTGATATCATGAGCAATTGAAAAGATGACTCATTTGAGATGAGAGCAAAAACACCTCATTGGTTTATTAACTGAGCTTTACTCATTTCATATGTGAAATTCAAACAAGAGAGAGGAAATATGAGCTATATTCTTTTTGACATTTTCAATTAATTCCAAATACAAAATAAATCATGTGGGATACTTTATGAGTAACATTAATCTTTACGGTTTTGTGTAATGTCCAGCTCTTTTACGGAAAATGTTAAAAACACAGCTTGATGTTTTACTGAATGAGGAGAAGAAACAGAAAAAGGCACTCTGTAGGGAGAAAGCTCAGACCCTTGACAGGAGAGAGAAAGGAGGCACAGAGTGATAGTTTAAAACAGAAGAAGAACAGGATCCTCTGAGGTGGAGAGAAGACCAGCGGCTCATCTGTGTCAGTCAGCCATGACGCTTCCCACTTTAGCCCAACACACAGCCCACGGGACACACACACGTTACAAATGAAGAGTGCAAGTCTACTGGAATTACATTGCCAGCAGCTCTCTTTAGGCACATGTTGCTCTCTTAAAGTCAGACCTGCAGTGATTCAGTCTGATAGTTTACGTGTAAAATGTGACCATCCAGCATCTATTGCAGCCTGATAACACAAACATACAACACTAGTCTTGATGACTTTAAAAGTGACACAATGTAGTCATCATTTCCTGGACTTTCAGATGACATTCAAATGAAATAGTTGCATCATATAGTGAAATCTTTCCACTCATTTACTCTACACTTTCTCCCGACTGTTGTGAGGAAGGTTCAAAATTACATTTCAATAATTTAGCATAGAATGCAGCCGGAGAAAAACATGTTTCCTGAAATGTTTATAACCTAAAAAACTTTTTTTTGGCGGCACATTATTCCCATCAAATGGACATCAATTCTAAATTAGAGAGCTGGGTTATTGCCCACATTGATAAAGGTACCACAAAATACATTTAGGCATCATTCAGCCTCATACGGTATACACTGCCCGGCCAAAAAAAAAGGTCACAAGCCCGTGGGGGGCAGTGCTACAATCTGGGGTTGCTGCAGTTGGTCTGGTCTAGGTTCAGCAACGTTATGTGCCCAAATAATGAGGTCAGCTGAATACCTGAATATACTGAATGACCAGGTTATTCCATCAATGGATGTGGTTCAGGGAGCATGAGACGTCATTTTCACACATGGATTGGCCACCACAGAGTCTAGACCTGAACCCGATTGAAAATCTTTGGGATGTGCTGGAGAAGACTTTGCGCAGTGGTCCGAATCTCCCGTCATCAATACAAGATCTTGGAGAAAAATTAATGCAAGACAGAAATAAATGTTGAGACATTGCAGAAGCTTGTGGAAACAGTGCCACAGCGAATGCGTGCCGTAATCAAAGCTAAAGGCAGTCCAACGAATATTAGAGTGTGTGACCTTTGTCTTTTGGCCAGGCAGTGTATTTCTCATTGTGTTGATTCATATGAACTATGGGTACTAACATCGTCTGGCGATTCTCTTTTCCACATGCACCAAAAAGTCTGGATGTCTGGATCATTTCAGGGTTGCACTGCAAGAATGAAGTTTCGAGACAGGTTTTAAAATGTGCATTAAGAGAATATAGCCCAATGCTTTTTCGAGGTTGTAATGAAAGACAACACTTGTAAGTTGTTTCTCTCTTTAACTCCTGCAGAGGCCCAAGCAGATCAAGAGTCTGTCCAGAGGATTTTAGTGAGATATCAGAAGGTCAGCCCTGGACAACTCATCGGACATCAAGCCTCTCAACAATGGTGTTACTGAAAGCATCAGGCTCCGCATTACACTTCAATGTAATTATTCATGATTAACAAATCGGCTTAAACAATGTGGGAAATGAAGAGGATATCAACTGAAATGGAAGAGTCAAGATAAAGGTTGAGGGCCCTCGCAGAAAGTATGCACTTCGTAAAATATGGGCAGTGTTGCAGAGAGCTATTATCTACAGTACACACTTATTATAAATTGGTATGCTTTCATCCACTCAGAGCAGTTCTAAGATTTCCCTTCAACTCAAAAAAATTACATAATTGGCAAATTAGTTCAGCCTAAATGAATGAACGGACTTCAAAAGGATATTCAAAAAAATACTTGAATTATATTGGATTACTCAGAGATACAGCAGACTTTTATTTCAAATGAATATGAAGTCGAACTGTTACCATATTTAGACATCAAATGGCAAATGAAAGATCCATATGGGAGGCTAACATAACTCAAGTGAAAGATTTCTGGAAAATAATTTAGGAAGAATCAACCATCAAAAGACTTCACAATCCGGAGTGAACGAATGTGAGCAATTGTTGACAGTGTTAAGTTACATTTACTATTTAACATTTGTTTTGTTTCCTAAAGGTATACCGATAATAATATGGGCAGTGTGTGTGTGTGTACCAATATAGATCTAACTCAGAACTGAATAGAAGCTCAAAGGCTATGAAAGCTCCAAAGCATATCATCCTGACCTCAACACAACACCTCTTGTTAAGAACATACGAGAACTTGACAACTAAAAAAAAAGTAACCCCCCCAAAAATGAGAGAAATGGTTTCTCTCACTCTGTTGACTTTGTATTCTCTTCCGAAGAAAAGGACAACATGGCTTACACAGGAAGACTATTCTATATATAGTCAGGGAACATTTAATTACCGTAATGTTTCCCATAAAAGGCATTTAGCCTTGTGTGGCCTTTTTATAAAGGGGCTGTTTCATCTTCTTGTCTAATGCCGCCCTAGGATTACATGCATTTAAAGCTGCTAAATGAGCATTTACAAGTCAATTCCACCAGGGAGGAGAAGGCCCCTGGACTTAATAACATATGTAATATTCAAACAGTCAATGGGGGAAGTTATTATCCTGCTATTAGAACACAATGTGAGGACACATTTAAATAAATATAGTTCTCCTCACACATTCAGTAGACACTGAGAAACACAGGCATCAACAACTTAAGGTTTTTTTCACCTGGGTTTGGTTCATTGATTTAAATGCTCTTTACTAGCCAATAACATGCTTTTGCTCTTTGTGGTTTTATGCTGGATATGAAATCACACATTTTTTCATTAAATTTGCAGGAAACTGCTGCCTCAACTCGTTATTAGTGAGAGCCACTAGCTTCCGGGATCATTTCAATTGTAAGTGGGTTGAAACCGAAGCAAAACTATTGCACTAGTTACAGATGAGTCTTAAAGGCAATCACCAGTATACAAACTATTTAACATATATTTCAGTAATTGGAAATGTCCGCTAAGCTGCCCAGAGGACATAAAGAAAGTGGTAGCGGGTAAACTGTATGAAGAGTTAGAAAGGTTCACAAATAGCGAGACAAACCCATTACAAATTTGAACCAAACGAGTTGGTGACTGTTGGACCAGTGGCAAGATGGCTTTAGGCTGACCAATTGGAACATTTTACAAAATCATCCAACCTTAACTGCTGCCAGCAGCTGAGAAAACAGAGCTTTATGCTTCTGTTTACAGCAAATGAATGCCAAATAAAGAAAAAAAAATAAACACTCAATGTTGTAAGTCTAACTACACTACGTTTAATCATTACATGGTGCACTGAGTGTGTGATTGGTATTGACTACTTAGAAATGAGTCCCTGCTCGACCAGAACTGTCTCTATTCAACTGTAAGCAACAAAATGATTATTGAGATGTTGGAGGAGAAGAAAATATGGGTCAAGGAAGTTGCAATATTAATACACTTACATAAGTAGTGACCAAGTCTTTATTCACAAATGACATTCTTACTACAAAAAACATACTATTAACCCTAAAACAAAACAGAAAACCAAATAATTCAAACGTCAGAATAAGTCCCTCTATTTTCTGAAAGCCCCAACGAAAATCAGGTGTCGGAATATTGTGGAGCATCGATACCTTTGGGCAGAAGTAAAATGACTTACTCTTCAAACTTAGCCGATAAATCACACAATAAGGTCATTTGAAATGGTTATGAGGTTATATGGTATGATGAGGGAATTGTCAAACAGACAAGTGTAGTATCATATCATGACGTGGCACAAATAAACAGAAAGGAGTAATACATTTGGCAGGAAGGACAAAACTATCAGCAGAAAAATATATCCCTGCTTCTCACGTTTTCTTCCTCTCAACTACAATAGCCAGTCCCTCTGCTGTAATTTCAATCCATCAAACCTTCTGTCAGTCTAGTATTTTCACCTTTGGGACACATTATGGCTCTTTGCTATACCTCACCATTCCCATCTTGGCCTCTCCTGCTGTGGCAGGCTGCTGCTGTTCCTGTGCCATGGCCAGAGGCTGCTAATGCCATTCAGTAGCTTTAATAGTGGGAATCCGTATGCTATATTAACTGAAAAGCCTCTGGCAATATGGCCGCATGTGTAGCTATGTAGGTGGGAAACTTTTACAGTATAGATTTGTTTGCAATGCTCTTTCAAGTCCTCCTCCATGCTGTGTCTCATTTCACCTCTATGTGGCTCACGCCGGCTCCTGAACTTTCTCCTGATACTGTCAGCATGAAGCATGATAATTAAACAGGCCGTCATACAACCTGTGATGAGTGTGTACAGTGATAAACGTGTCACTGGGTCATGTCAGTTTTCTGCTATCCTCTTATCACTGCAGAGACGCATCAGACAAGAGAAAAGTTATTCCTCCAATAGAAAAGCACATTCAATTACATGGTATTGTAAACACATTTTACTTGCATACTATCATCTGGGGAAATAATGTTGAGCTAGACAGCAGGGAATGTGCATCTAAATCTGACTATAAAGAAACATAACAGGAGTTAAAGCTTAAACATGAGCAACATGCATAATAAGAAACACTGCTGAAATAACTGAGGTTTATAAATCCTCAGCTCCCTTTATAGAGACACCAGATGTACAGTCATTGCTAGACAATAGTGTCAACCCATCAGGCGGTTGGAAGCTGCCATGATTCAGAAACAATACGATGCTAGATGTCCCTCGGTGTGTGTCCGTATTTCACATTAAGCGGTTTCATATCTTCCCACCTCTCATCCCTCCATTGTTAATGTCAACTCCTACCTCCATCAATTCCTTTCCCCACCCAGATTTCTCTCTCCATTAGGGAACTGGCAGCACTGATCAGGTGATGCTGAGCATGACTCATTTCTTGTGGGAATCAATGGCCACATTTAATCAAATGGCTGAAAGCTAATGACTTTAGTGGGGCTTGTGGTGAGGCCAGAGTGTACAGACAAAAACGATTTGAGTTTGGACATCTCTTCTGGTAAAAAAAAAACACATTGAAGCTTTGTCCACCGATGGTAACAAGAACACAATTTTGGAATTTAGTTTCAACTAGGACCAAGAGTCCCCTTACAATAAGTATCTAACAGACTGTTCTTATTGATAAACTAGGTAATGATAGTAGGAAGGTGATTCACCATAATATTAACCCCTTCCTCAAAAGGAAACAAAGACTGCCTCTGGGATATTGAGGGCCTATATTTTACAGTATGTGTGCAAGCTTGTGCAACTTACACTACTTAATAAATACATTTATATTAAACAAACATAATTCTCTTCACTTAATGATCCTTTGGACAATGATTGTCCAATCTATTTTTTATTTTTTAAATCAAGGACCTTGTCGTCAGGTGAACAGTGTACAATTCAATTTAGTAAACATCCATCCATCTTCTCCCGCTTATCCGTCAGGGTCACGGAGGTAACAGCTCCAGCAGAGAGCCCCAAACTTCTCTTTCCCTGGACACATCAGCCAGCTCTGACTGGGGGATTCCAAGGCGCTCCCAGGCCAGCGACGAGATATAATCCCTCCACCTGGTCCTAGGTCTACCCCTTGGTCTCTTCCCAGCTGGACGTGCCTTGAACACCTCCCTAGGGAGGCGCCCAGGTGGCATCCTCACTAGGTGCCCGAACACCTCACTGGCTCCTTTCAACCGAAGAGCAGCGTTCTACTCGACCTCCGATGACTGACTTCTCACCTTATCCCTAAGGGAGATGCCAGCCACCCTGCGGAGAAATCCCATTTCGGCCGCTTGTATCCGCGATCTCGTTATTTCGGTCATGACCCATCCTTCATGACCATAGGTGAGGGTAGGAACGAAGATGGCCCAGTAGACAGAGAGCTTTGCCTTCTGGCTCAGCTCTGTTTTCCTCACAACGGTGCGGTAAAGTGACTGCAGTACCGCTCCCGCTGCTCCGATTCTCTGGCGCATCTCACGCTCCATTGTTCCCTCACTCGAGAACAACACCCCAACATACTTGAACTCCTTCACTTGGGGTAAGGCCTCCTTCCCTACCTGGAGTGGACAGTCCATCGGTTTCCTGCTGAGAACCATGGCCTCAGATTTGGAGGTGCTGATCCTCATCCCAGCCGCTTCACACTCGGCCGCGAACCGATCCAGTGAGTGCTGAAGGTCACAGACCGATGAAGCCATTATGACCACATCATCTGCAAAAAGCAGTGACCGGTCCAACGTGCTACCGAGGATCCGGACACAGCTCTCGCTTTGGGAGTACAGCGATTGGATGGCCCTGAGTAGAGACCCCCTCACCCCATACTCCCGCAGCACCTCCTACAGTATCTCCCTGGGAACCCGGTCATACGTCTTCTCCAAATCCACCAGGCACATGTAGACCGGATGAGCGTACTCCCAGGCCCCCTCGAGGATCCTTACGAGAGTAAAAAGCTGGTCGAAAATCCGCATTGTTCCTCCTCAATCTGAGTTCCGACAATCGACCGGACCCTCCTTTCCAGCACCTTAGAGTAAACTTTCCCGGGGAGGCTGAGTAATGTGATGCCTCTGTAATTGGCACACACCCTCTGATCCCCCTTTTTAAAAAGAGGAACCACCACCCCGGTCTGCCACTCCTTTGGTACCGTTTCCGATTTCCACGCAATGTTGATGAGGTACGTGTCAACCATGACAGTCCCTCAACACCCAGAGCCTTCAGCATTTTTGGGCGGATCTCATCCACCCCCGGGGCTTTGCCACTGTGGAGTTGTTTGACTACATCAGTGACCTCCCCCCGTGAGATTGGAGTTGATCCCCCTTCATACTCCAGCTCTGCCTCTAACATAGAGGGCGGAGTTGTCGGGTTCGGGAGTTGCTCAAAGTGCTCCTTCCACACACATCATAAAAGGATATAGCTTGTACAGCATCCTACCCATTTAGCAATGTAGATTAACATCAGATTAAATGAAGGCAGAACCATTGAATTGAAACTAGAGATGTCCATTATACCGACTGAGCTCTTTGCGTGAATTCAACATCAAGTCCTAATCACTTAACGTCAAATGTCAAATTACTACAGTATATTACTTACTTCCAGTCCAAAATATATGGATACAATGAAGATACAAAATTCCATTTAAGAGACTTGGCCTGAAACCTAATAAAAGTAAAGTAATAAAACCTAAAAAAAGTTTTTAAAAAAAACATGAGAGCCTGAAAAGGGTGAACATTTGCAGAAGGATGTGAAAATGCTAGATGGCTCTTCAGAAACATGCATACCTTCTGTCGCCACATGATTTATATCAAACTATCAGATACATCACACCCACAATTGATTTAGCACTCGGGAAATAAACTGTAGCTAACCCCAAGTCTCTAATCTTCTCTAGAAACATGAATCATGGTTGATTAATATTGAATGGATTTTGAGATCATTGGCTGCTTCTAATTTTATTGTTATCAACTCAAATAAATCAATGTAGAGGAGAGCTGCTCTTATATTATGCTGTAAATGAACTTTTAAAATATGTGTTTGGGTGTATGGTTTAAAACTGCTGTGACAGCACCGGCATGTCTAAGTTTTGTGAGGACTGGTAATTGAACTGCCTTAAGGAACTCTGGGTCAAACAGTCAAACTCTCTACCAGACAAGTATTTCAAAAGAATAAAATAAATAAATAAAGTAAATACTAAAATTCCACCATTAAGGTTGTAAATATGATTTCCTGTAGAGAATGTCACTGAATGAAGAGACATGATGCGGCCTGAGAACATTATGTGAGCAACGGATCAATGATGCAAACTGCTCTGGGTTTTCATTTGATTTGGGAAACATATTTTCCGTAACATCCAAAACTGAATCCTAGCCAGCACTGACCATCATCAGTTTGCATAAAGATTTGTAAAGATCCACAAATTGCACCGTCTCCCCTGCTCTCCACACAGTTAACTCAGATCTGGAAAATACACCTACAACATAATGTTTTCCATAATTTCAGTTAAGGCCTGTTTAAAGTTTAAAGTTTCCCTCTAAAACTGATGGCACATACACACTGTGAGCTTGAGTACCACACTCACAAATAGAACTCAACCTGTTCAGGATTGGGGACCACTTTTCGCTCTCTTGTAAGGCTGTTAGCTCAGCTCCCTCCTGTTCATTGTACATCTATGACTGCAACTGACGCTATAATCGTTTCCCGGGTTTAAAATAATTATGTTTCTTTGGGACTCTGAAATGGGCAATATAATCTATCCAAAACATCATTGGTATCCACCTACTGAGCATTAGTGATCCTGGGTATTGGTATTCAGTCAACAATTGGGGAGAAGAAGGTCCTGCAAAGATCCCAAAGGATATTAAAAGGACAATATCCACCGGAGCTACACCATGTTCACCTTGCTGCCATCTGGCAGCAGATACAGAGGAATGCTCTGTCGTACCATCAGACTACAGAGCAGCTTGGAACATCACTATATCTTACTGAACAACCCTATGTTTAACAATGACAGCACATTGTGTTTGTATACTTATTTAATTAAAAACATAAAGGAAACTAACTGGAGAGATAACATACATGTACAGTATTCAAATCTGTAGTTAATAATAATACATAAGATTTATACAGCACTTTTCCTAATGCTCAAAGACGCTTAGTTGACTGGATTTGTGTTTGAGAATATAACAAATCCATTTCATTCTGACTGGGATTGTTGGGGCTCTGACAACGGATTTAATTACGTTTTGGGAGAGAAAAAGGTTTTAAATATTACATTGATATTTCCCAGCTAGATTTATTGCATTGTAATGGACATTGAGAACATTGATAGTTGAAGACAGTGTAATGGGTGTTGGTTAGGGTTATGAATAAATTAATGGGTGCGGTGTTGGAATTCAAATCAGGAATATACACATTGGATCCAACAACTGGCATAATAGCCTTCCATTGTGGAATAGTGTGAAACATTTAACAACCCTGTTAAAATGTGGATTCATGGCTTTGCATTGAAGATCCAGTGAGAAAGGCAAAATGTCAGAGTTTGAATGAGCTTTAGTAGAGAGGACAGCTTAGTCCCACATGACTGGGAGCAGAAAGAACCTGGCATATAGATGAGACATGATCTCACCGAGTGGGAGATTGTGCAATGTTTATATTAATAATGGAGTATTTTAGTGGCTGTGTGGTGGTGCAGGAGGATACACAAGACAAGGTAGGCATGCAGTGCGTCCATATTTCATTTTGATGGTACAGACCTGGAAATACAGCAGCTTCACAGGGACAATATTAAAACAGCAGTGGTCTCAATTATAGGTCAACACTTTACATTCTTAGGGAATGTCAGAACATTGATCATCACAGGACGTGGTTCCATATTAAAACAAATAAACACATTTAGCTTTGAGGATACTACTTTGGATAACCTTAAGCAATGCTGCCTGGTCCAACACCAGATTAATTGGCTTAACTTCATTTATGCAGATACAAGTCATGTTTTATCATCAGTCATACGGTCTGTGCTGATACATATGAACGTGTCAAACTGTTTCAGTAAAAAAAAAAATACTCCTAGTGATCCATCAACATGACAGGCCTCATGTGAGAGTTAATGGCAAAACATATCTTGGGAAGTCAATTTAATTATTGTTGTTTTAATAATGGAAGCACAGTGTGTGTGTATACTTATGTTAAGCAACATAAATAGATTGACATGCAATTATGTGGTTTGGTTGATTAAAATAACAGAGATATTAAAAGACAAATGCATAGTTAGCATTAAGAAGGGGAACTTCTAGGTGAAATTGGGCAGTGCTGTATCCTGTCAAATGCATTGCAACAAGTCACAAAAATACACATTACACACCTGTACTCTCGTGTGTAGGACTTTTCTTAAGTTCTTTACAAGCTTATTGGTGATATTTTGATAATGAACCCCTATAAATCAATCTGTGCTCAGAATATTAAAACTCTTGAGAGAAAACAGGTCTGTTTGCCAGGTCTGTACTCCCAGTACGGTCTCTCTAAAAATTCAACAGTCTATCCAGCTGCTTCCATGTTTTTCGTGACCATCATATGTCCCTGCTCGATACGGAACATTTATGTTTTACAATTTTGCAAAGAGTTATTACTTGCATGAAGTTAAAATATCAGTCTGAATTGAAATATTAACAGGCTGCATCAAGGTCTCTGTTTATTATTCAACATAATATTCATCAGCAAATTTAGAATTGACAGATATTACTGTGTGTGTGGGTGTGTGTGTGTGTGTGTGTGTGTGTGTGTGTGTGTGTGTGTGTGTGTGTGTGTGTGTGTGTGTGTGTGTGTGTGTGTATAAAGTCAAGCTGTTTAAAACCAGGAGGAGGATCCGTCTAATCTCTCCCCACACTTCGTTTGTCCTGTTAATTAACACTTAATCTGCAGTCTTCAGAACCAGACCTAGGAACCATGCAAGGCTTATGTTGTTTATCAAATCAATGACTTTACTATTTGTTTGCATGCATCCACAACGAGAATTGAGGGGGTGGTTGGGGTTCATATTACTCTGAACAAAGGTGCATTTATGGCAAAGCTCAACAAACAAGCAATTGATCAATTATGGACTATATAATCATGTGGCAATGGAGTTTGAGGGACAAACAATTACTTAATGGTTTCCTTTCTTTTTCTAAATGTGAAGCCCTTTTGCCCTTCGCTAATCAAATCCTTTTCACTACTAAATTATCTGAAATACCAATATTCCTTTTAACAAATGCAACAATGATTGCTCCCTTCGAGAGCAGGTTGGTGAAATAATATAACTTACATTATTCACAGCCTTAGCTGAAATCCTGTGACAAGCCTCACAACTCAACTGCAAACATTGGCACACAACTGGTTTAGCCTTGAGTTGCAGCTTTAAATCGCAAGCTAAAATAAGATTTAACAAGGTTTTTGATAAAAGTGTGAGAGTGAGTCGTATGAAGCAACAGAACATACAGTCATACAACTGCTGGCTGATATTGGAAAAATAAAAAATCAAGTTCACGGTCACGGCCAGTTCTGATGAAATGGTCAAATTCAAGGATAAAGAAAAAATAGAAGAGAAGTGAGAAAAAAAAACAGTAAACCCCGGAGTAATCTGGGGAGAAAAAACACAAGACATCTATAAGAGATTATGACAGTCATGTGCAGTATTGCAAAACACTCACCAACAAAATAGTGGGTAACAAGAAGTGTTTGATTAATTATATCGATATCTGCCTTGAAATTTACTGAATGACTTCTCAAGAAATAAAATTCACAGCATTTTTATTTTATCTGCGCTTGACTCTCATTTTATCAAATATCTACTCTTCTTCCTCAAATAAATTGCAAGGACTGTGGGTAATCTGTCTTCTGACTTTGACAAAGGTTTACAAAAAAAAAAGTACAATTTGAATGCATCATAATGGATATGACAAATGAGGCTAAACTGCAGCAGGATCGAAGGAAGTAATGAAGCATCCATCCAGGGTGCGATTTGTAGGGGGGGATGGTGAGGATTTCCCCCCCTCTGGTTTTCCTATCCCTACCTCTGCTAAATTATTTTTATCTCCGGTGGGGACAAGGATTTCCCCCCCTTGATAGCGATGAATGCAACTTAACTGCTAGCCTACTTAAACTCTTGAAATCTAACGATCTTCAGTGTCTTTACATCAGAGTAGGCTATTCAGCAGCCTTCTGGCAGACGGTGCATATTTCTGAACGTCATCGAACACAAAAACATTGTAACATTTTTGTGCGGGAACTTCGCAGGAAAAACAGCGCTGAACCAAACATGAAACGCGTTCAGAGCAGCATATCATCTTACTTTACAGGACCCATTTGCAGAATTGTGGATAGAAGAGGGCCGAAATGCTGCAGACAATGCCCCGATAGGAAAAACGAAAAAGCCACCACAAATTCGTCACCAGAGCCGACTGTTTACTTTGTCTAGTTTTCCAGACCTGTCCCTGAGTGTTGACAGCACGTTGTGCTATTTAGTGAATTATTTTGAGTGTTTGATTTAAGTTAATTGGAGGGTCTTTTCATGGAGAGCATTGATGCTGTTCTATGGTGCTTTCTGCCTGTTAGTGCGTACGCATGTTTTTGTGACGTTGAATAGAAATCCATGTATGGGTTATTAAAAGTTTTGCCATGTTGTGATGGGGACTAATCCACAGACCCGAAAAAAGGGCCTGTCTACTTTTTGCGTTTTTTTCTCCCTAGTTATGCAAGTTAAAAGTCCAATGTTCTTGTCTATGAATACATTTAAAAAAACATCCCCCCCTCTGTTTTTTTGTCAAATCGCACCCTGCATCCATCCATCACTGCTAGCAGGATTAGAAAGGGAGCATCAACTAAATAAATGAACTGACGCTAAGCACAGTTGTTCTTTTCGAAGTTCCTAACAATAACTTCATAAAATATTTGAATGCCACTGTATAACATTGTATGCTTTTACAAAACCACTCCAAGTTCCTTGAACATCATTGCCATGTTGAGAGCGCTTCATTATATTGTCTCGAAAGAGACAGTTCCATCAGACAGCAGTTTCCTCATGGCTAGTATAGCAGCAGTTACGTTAGAGATGTTCAACAATTTGTGAGGAATCGGGACACTTTGAGCTGACACCAGGAGCAGAATAACTATCGGTGATTCTGATTCTAGAGGGCATTATGAAATAAATCTTCTCTTTTATCTCCCCATCTTGCCTCTTCTCTCAATTCCAGCTCATCCTGTTCTTGGCTCCAGTATCAAAGGGACTCTCTCTCACAGTGAATGCTCTCCTGGAGTCAACATTCTTGTTTGAGGACAAATTCAGCCGGAAAAGTCTTTCTTCCAGCGAAGCCCAACTGTGAGACAGCACTGAGATCTAACATAATTTGCTTAGCATTGCCTTACTAGTTTTTTCTTATTAGTTAAATCAAACTTTTTAATCAAAAGCCAAACCTTTCACTATGTGGAGGGGAGGTTGACTTTTGGAGGGTTTACTACACTGAAAAAACTGAAATATTGACTTAAATTATATGTATTATGCAAAGAGATTTCACAAAACTGAATTAGGTTAGTTGAAAGCAATGATATTAAGTTTAAATGAAGAATAGTACACTCAAAACACTACATATGAAGCAATAGTTTTGATAAAATACAATTGAAATCTGTAAAATCTA
The DNA here is from genome assembly GCF_036324505.1 of Eleginops maclovinus. Lineage (NCBI taxonomy): Eukaryota > Metazoa > Chordata > Actinopteri > Perciformes > Eleginopidae > Eleginops > Eleginops maclovinus. Next base: position 8,470,533 of record NC_086366.1, on the reverse strand, counting down.
AAATGTATTTGTTAAAGCAATTGAACACAACGTGAATATGTTGAATATAAACTGAATGTAAGACAATCGGTACAGTTTATTCTATTAGATCGAAAAAAGGGAAGCCAGACCATAAAGGGAGGTAACGCGCATGCGCAAAGGTGACGTCACTGATGTTGACTGTTCACCCTGGACGTCCGTGGAGTTTGTTAGGTGCCGCCTTAAATTAAAAAAAATTAAGAAAAAGACTTGGAGTTCCAACGGTTTCAATCTACACCCTCGACTGACGAACTTTAGGCAAGTCTAATTGTTAAATATTCCGCTGCTTAACAATACGTTAATGAAGATGAAAATGTATTTTAACGTGGAGGGTTTTCGAGCATGAACCGCCTTTTTATGGTCATACCACAGCGTCTCAATTGAATTCAGGTCAGGACTTTGACTAGGCCACTCCAAAGTCTTCATTTTGTTTTTCTTAAGCCATTCAGAGGTGGACTTGCAGGTGTTTTTGAATCATTGTCCTGCTGCAGAACCCAAGTGCGCTTCAGCTTGAGGTCACGAACAGATGGCCGGACATTCACCTTCAGGATTTTTTGGTACACAGCATAATTCATGATTCCATTTACCACAGCAAGTATTCCAGGTCCTGAAGCAGCAAAACAGCCTCAGGCCATCACACTACCACCACCATACTTTACTGTTGGTATGATGTTCCTTTTCTAAAATGCTGTGTTACTTTTACGCCAGCTCTAATGGGGGGACTGACCTTCCAAAAAGTTCCATTTTGTCTCGTCAGTATTTTCCCAAAAGTCTTGGGGATCATCAAGATGTTTTCTGGCAAAACTGAGACAAGCTTTTGTGTTCGTTTTGGTCAGCAGTGGTTTTCGTCTTGGAACTCTGCCATGAAGGACATTTTTGCTCAGTCTCTTTCTTATGGGGGAGTCATGAACACTGACCTTAACTGAGGCAAGTGAGGCCTGATGATGTTGTGTGGTCTTTTGTGACCTCTTGGATGAGCCGTCACTGCGCTCTTGGGGTAATTTTGGTCGGCCGCCCACTCCTGGGAAGGTTCACCACTGTTCCATGTTTTCGCCACTTGTGGATAATGGCTCTCACTGTGGTTCGCTGGAGTCCCTTGAGTTATCTTTGTCTAATATTTAAATATGTGTACATTTTCAAAATAGTCAATGATGTTGTTTTCCATCTTTTTTAGAATGTCAGCAGTGAGGAACCCCAGAGTGCATCCCCCACACAACCATGGGGCTTTATGTGATTTGTAAGGAGGGCACTCCTGAAGAGGAAGGGCCAGAGGCCAGAGAGGCCAGAGGCTGTAGGAGTGATCATCGAGGGTGTGGAACTGCTATCAAATCTACAAAGTGTTTTGTTCGGATGGGCCATGCTTTTGGGGACGATTTACAGTCTCAACTTGAGCTATCCGCAGGAGCTCAAGTTCACATTCGAGTTTCTACAGAAAGTGCTGATGAACTTGGATGGCAACAAGCTATTCCCAAAGGTCCAAAGCCTTAAAATCAAAATGCTTCAGTGAGCCACTAATTGCAGGGCAGGACAGTCAAGCTGTCAGAAGAATTGTTTTTGTTGGACAATATACGTTTGAGTTAAATAGCCTACTACAGCGGTTCCCAAACTTTTTTTGCGGCGCACCCCCTTCTACGTCCCAACTGGGTTGACGCACCCCCCAAAAAAACGCAACAAAAAAACCCCGCAATAAAGCTTTGTTTTATTGCCATGTAAAGAATCATGTGCAAATAACCAGAACACGCATGACAACATCAACAAAGTTTCAATATAATGCAACAAAGAAAAATTGCAACGATCCAAAACATTAAAGAGCATGGGCTCAGAAACAGATCAAATAAATAAAAACGAGGATCAATCATTTCCTGACTCCCGCTCATTTTCTTCTCTCGGATTCGTTCCTATTCTCTCCGTCTCTGTTGCCTCCAAATCCTCACTCTCTCTTGGTCCCTCTCCTCCTTCATGACTAACAACTTTGTCATGAGACGTTCCACTTGACAGTTTCCCTGATTTCAGCCAGTTAATCATATTTGAAAGAATGAATGAAACGAGTTGGAGTGCATCTATCCTAGCCTACAGTGAAACGTAGACGGCGGCTTTTTTCTTCTACGTTTCCATCAACAACCAATAAATTATAGTTTTTTCATTTAAAATAAAAGGGATTACAAAGGAAATGTTTATTGTTCCTGTTTTTTATTGTAGCCTATGGAAAAATCCCACTTAAAAAACAAAACTGTGTAATATTTTTATACCAGACCACCATTACATTTTTCATCTTGCCCTGGTGGCACCACTCTTTGGGAATCCCTGGCCTACTACTTAAGGAGGTTCAAGTAGGACATTTTAAACACTGGGCATCAACCTTGTTGCTCTACAAAGTCTCAGTACAGCAGAAAATGAGGGGAGACAATAAAGACACAGACACAGGAATAAATACAATGTTAGGCACACTTTTTTTGAACACCATTTTGGTGGAGAAAACTGTTCTTTGACATGTCAATTTTACAATAAGATTGCATTGTCTGGTGTTGTTGAAATAGATGAGAGAGAAGGAGCTCGGAAGGAGATGTTTTTATCGACATGAATCTCTCATGGACTCACCACTTAAAATGCTACTATTCCAAGTCAGATTCCTTTGTGAAAGTCAGTCTGGAAGTGCTTTCAATGGACACACGTGATGTTCCTAAAAATTGATATATTAAAATATTTAACAAGTAGCACTGTTGAATATGATTCAACGCTTTATGAAAGTGTCAGGTGTGGAGCAGCTCGTAGCTTAATGGGTTACACACTTGATCCAGGGGACTGCAGTTGCCTCCTGTTTATTCAAGATCATTATATTTACTTATATTATATTTAAAAAAGTACTCTTGGTGTGAAAACGACTGACTGCTCAGTGTGTGCAATGCGGTTGTGAAAACACTGCAAAATGTTTAAGGTTTAGGCAACAGCGCTATGTTAAGGAAAGTACCATCATAGTGTGAACTCAAAGTAATGTTAACCTTTAGGTCTTTGGAAGTCAATCTTGAAACCTGACTAATTGACACATTTGAAGATGAACGGAAGTGAGCAGATGTTGAAAAAGTTCCATTAAACCTTGGAAATCAATTCTTGTATGTGCATATATGATTTAGTTGCACAATGATACATATGAAAAACATTTCAAACGTCCCTTAAAGTAACATTACCTAATTGAATAAATACATAAACTGTATGTACAAGGTGGCACTAATTGCAGTTATCCAATCAAACAGTTACTTAAGTATTTCACACTAAGTCAACGTAATGGAAAAACATAGCATTGAATGTATTTACATTAAATGTACCTAATAAAATGGAATGGAAAATGTACATGTAATTGAAATACTTAAAGTCAATGCTGGTGGCTTATTATTTTTTGGAGTGTAGGTTCACACAAACGCTAGTGCTTTCAACTGACCTTCTACGGTTTTGTGAAATGTGTTGACATGATACATCTAAAGTCAACGTTTCAAGTTTTTTCAATGGAGTAAGAAGCATTGAAAACCCTGATTATTACCGCATTTTGACTACCTGCTATGCACTCTGGCCCTGCCTTGATTAATGGCAATTGAATACGTCTTGTTAAAAGGTCCAGAAGGAGGAGTATTGACACAGTGCTATATTGATTGCCAAACTGCTAAATACCCAGAATGTTTCCCCACCTGTCTCTAAGCCTATTCCTTAAACCTTTGCAGATCGGTCTTATTTGGCTACAACCTTTACTGTGTTCTTAGTTTGTTTTTGAGGATAATTTTCCCTGTAATAAGGCACCGAAGCAGAGCCAAAAGTCACACCGGAGCATTTCACTCGACAACATGTCAACTTGAACTGAATGGAAATCCAGTGTTTCCTCCTCATATTGGAAAAATGTCCTGTCTTTTCCATTCTTGGTATATATTGTTTTAATTGGCCTTCCCTGTTCCACAGAGTTTATGAGCAGGTCAACTTCTGTAAAGCATAAGGGAATTCAGGTGTTACTAATGTCTAAAATGTCATCATGATGTTACAACAGCCACACTTTCTAAAAAAATAAATGGGTTGATTTAATACTGTAAGGTTTGATAAAGTTAGATGTGATAGAATAATGAAAGTACATTAAGCTGAACGATAAACAAGAACGCACTAACCTACTGTAAAGTAATGAATTACTGCATCTGTAACTTGTTTGAGACCCAAAACCTTAACATTAATTAGAATCATTACTGCATACTCATGATTTTTAACTAAGTTGAATATAGGGACCCAGTGTTTGATTGGTGCATTGTTTGATTGTGTCAGGGTGACAGTGGGTTCATTTTATAGAAGTAGAAATGTTAGACACAGCTGATCCACAGAGACCACAGACACATTGATTTACTGGATGATTTGTGGACATCCCAGTCGGTGTAAAGAGTCAGTGGTAATGAGAAAGAGAGAAGTACACACAACGTCAGCTATCCTGCATACAATCGAAGGGTCAACTAAGGCCTTCCAAGCAGAGCTGCCAAGGTACATCAGGCAAAAGGAGCGATGTTACATGTAAAGACCTTCCAAAAACTAGAAGGAGCTGAAATGTGCTCTCATATTGATCAGTGCCCTTTCAAAGAAAACTTACAAACCCAAAAAGAATTCTCCATTGACAGTGAATTTAACCTTTTGTTTGTCTGGGAGTTTTGTGTTGAGCCCTCTGATAACACGTAAATAAGTACAAATAAAAATAATAAAAACATGGTGCTGTTGTACTTTTATAGCAATGCAGGAAAAATGGTCATACCTTCCCATTATTTGGTTCATGTTTCTGAAATTGATTTTATTAATCTAAACTTTAACAAACCTACAATCACATGAATGTTTGCTTTTCTTTGACTAAAGTGAATTGTTTTTTAGAATGATCTTGAAGAGCTAAAACTAATAAATAAAGCCATAAAGAGAATGTTGTAAAACACCATCTCTTTTCCAAAAGGCCAAGCAAAATATTCTCATATCTATTAGTTGTGACTCCCCTTTATCCAACACTACCTTCTAATACAATGGTAAAGATATTTGCTTTGGAAATGCTTGCAGCTGTTTATTTGGCTTTATGGAGGTGAGGGAACTGCCCTAAACCTCCAGAGGGTTTCCCATCCACCCACTGTGTGTTCACCATCTGCTGTAACTGAACACCAGAGGCGAGCAAATCATATTTAGAAATGCATTAAAAAAAACATTTCATGACGCATTGTAATGTTTTTGGGTTTTTTTTTATGATACGAGCGGACAATCTCTGAAAGCAAGAAAATGGGGAGTCTCAATGCTACTGCCACTGCATAGGATTAGTTATAGTTATCAATTCCATCAGGGTAGACACACTGCCAAGGTGAATCATGGTTAGCGGAGACTGGTCAGCCTTGCTAATAATGTTGAAACCTAGGGGGACATTAAGGATGAAGAGTTGGTTGCACAGCTTTGGAGCTGTGAGGCTGTACAGGCTGGAGCTAGTGAGGGATATTAATTTATTATGCTAATTCTGTTTCTGTATTCCCATAGCTAAAGCCCAAGTGGTGGTGTGTGAGGTTAAGTATATGTGTGTGTGTGTGTGTGTGTGTGTGTGTGTGTGTGTGTGTGTGTGTGTGTGTGTGTGTGTGTGTGTGTGTGTGTGTGTGTGTGTGTGTGTGTGTGCGTGTGTGCGTGCGTGCATGCATGTGTGTGTGTTTACTAGGCTGTGCATAATGCTTTCTTTTTGTTGCACAATAAAACATGAAGAGGAGAGAAAGGCTGAGTAGAGTGTAGGAGTGAAAAGGTGAGTGTCAGGCTGTGGACAGACTGCTAATATTATTATTACAGTATATTTCCTAACTGTCACTCAGTTAGTATGCATCAGACAGCTGAATCCCCTCATGGATCAAAGTGTGTGTGAGAGGATTTGACAGCATGGAGGCTGCAGAAATGGACCAATGGAAGTCAGGCTGTGGACTGACAGCTGTCTAAGAAGAAGCTGTACATCAATCTGCAGCTCTACTTTAAAGTGCCACTACCCATGGACCATAGCAACTAACGATGCACAGTCACAGTGAACAGCAGATACACAGTCATCATTCAGCTGATATTGAAATGTGTTCCTGTTCATTATGAGACAATAAATCTATTACTGTGAAACAACAACATCACCGCCGTTCCAAGCGATTCATCATGTTGGCAAAAAGCTGCTTTGACCACCATTGACTTTACTCTAGTCTGATCATTTTCATAACTGTGATTAATGTGTCGTTGCTGACAGTCATCAGCTTATGAACAAACCCAACATCATGTAAAGTGTTTAATCTTGTAACTTGTTTTCCTCCCATGTATTAGGGTAGCACTTGAAGAATGAACCTCAATAAAAAACACATTAAATATGCTATTTATCTAAACAATGTCTAATCTTGAATGCTATATTGAATCCAATTGGTGTTTAACTGTTCAACGTACAGACATAATGTGCTGTTCAGGTCAGTGTCTCAATGTATCATATATTCACATCAGTCATATACATGTTTTAGAGGAGAGCAGAACATTTATAGCAACACACTGTGTCAGATTGATGAGGATACTCTGATGTGAATACCTCTGAATTAGTCAAATCATGAAATAGACTATGTTGAAAACAAAAAGTCTTTACTTCAGGTATATAGATCATAACATAAGAGAACATGCTGATATGACATACATGTAATGCACAGAGCAGGAGGAGCCAGTAAATATATAATAATTTATAATTTGAGAAGGAAGTGTGAGATAGAGAAATCATAACTAAACTGCAGTATGTAGCAGGCATGAACATGAACAAAAAAAAAAAACCATTACTGAAATGGATGGACCAGCATCTGCCAATGGGAGACACACACACACAAACACACACAGATTTTCTGACAGCATGCCATTAAAATCCTCCTACAGTTGCAGCTTCACCTGCAAAGCAGACGACAAACACACATACACACAAGCAAAACAAAGTAGTTCACACGGCGGCCGCAGCATTGAGTCATTACAACAAGAAAAGTTCTGAAGGAACAAGTTAATGGATGTATGCAGTGACTAGATGTTAAAGAAGTGATATAAAGCCCACTCATATCTGATGGAAGAAAAGTCAAAAGTAAAATCAATAAAGCAACATATATTCTTATTAAGTTACATAACTGTAAATCTCCTGAGCTTGAAAAACAACAGCTCTGCAGAGAATATGTAAATATATTAAACACCCCATTTCGTTAAATATTAATGAGTAAGATATATTGCTATTGCTTTCGATTAACTAGACACATGCGAGTGGCAGACTAGCTCCATCTAAAGTGAAATAAAAATATAGATGCAGTGATAAGACGGCAGATGGTTGGTTGGTGCATCATAATGTTTATTGTGCACTGGTACAAATCCATTTGGCCTCAGGTGAGTCACAGTCACAGATGTTTCCATGACTTAAAAACTATATATTGTTTGTACATGAAGTGGTTTATAACAGGACATGTCACCATTTGGAATGGTATGTTGTAAAAGTGTGTTGTTCAACTGTGCATTGTAAATAATGACCGTATTAATACATGACCGTGACAGAATAATTTGGTATATAAATAAGAAGAAATTGAAATGCAAAAGTCAAACTTGTTGCATCCAAATGGTGTCCAGCTGCTGGTCACTGGATTTTGTTAACCAGAACAGGATAATAGAAAAAAGAAGCTTGTAGATTCATTATTTTTACCATAGGTTCCATAAGACCTTTTGGCTGAAAAAAACTGCAAGATGTGACAGCAAGCTTGAAGCAGCTTTACAGCTACTGGGTACATTTGTATTATGAAAGAAGCATCCCATACATCACATAAACACACTCACAATAACTGCTGCTTTGAACTGGAGTGCCACTTGGGATTCAATTGAATGAAAGAGATTGTGTGTGTGTACGTGACGTAAATAAAGTCACTCTAGTAAGCAGCAGGTATATGATTAAAGGCAAGTATCTGCTATGTTTCCTTTGCTGCCTCCATCCCTCTTTTAGAGTCCTCCTCTCTGCTCATCGTCAACTGGCTGTTCGCTCACTGCCACTGACAGCATCAAGATGTCTGTCCATATGACCGTTAATAAGCCTCTAAACCAGGGCAACCTCTGTTGTTCTCACCGTTATACTATGTGGCAGTGTTGTGAGGAAGCAAAAGAGAGTAAGATGGGACTGCAGAAACAAACAAAAGAGCACACCAGGAAACATGACAAAGCAACAATCTCATCTCACGCAAACCATGTTTCTTCCATCAAACACAGAGCTACACCTACAAGAGGACACTCTGTTCAATTATTGGAAATTATCGTCCCATCACTGTCTAATGCTGTTATGGTGAAAATCCATGGCCAAAAAGAGACAATGAAATGTCATGGCTCCATGTTGTGTGATCACCTCATGAGAGGCAGAGTCTTTTGATATGAGTGTCGACTTCTACCTCTTAACAAAGCACAGATTGTATCACTCCAGCTCCCAGCAACTCAAAGAAGAAGCAACAACTGAGACATTACAGAACTAAATAAACAAATATTTACAAAGGACCAAGGGCAGTACGACGGAATGATTCGACAGACAAAACAGTCTTCAACACGGCTTGAGACTAAGAAATAGTGGGTGTAGAAAAATACATCTTTCTGTAGAGTCTGGCGGTCTCCTTCGAAGTCCATCAACAGGTCAGCATGGTGTCCTCATGATCCCCATTCACTCTCTCACAAAAACAATCACACGATCAAATTGGTCCCCCTCACCGAGAGACACAAAGACAGAAGAGCAAACTTCTAAGACATATTTCTCTTTGAGATTTCATCCGCTTATCTAACTTGAATAAAGTTTGTCACAAACTTTGTACTGCATCATTCACTGAACATAAAACACGGTTTACTAACTGCAACATAGACAGTAAGATATATTTCATCTCTCAGAGGACACCTTGTAAGCAGAGATGTGAACACCACATGAGATCTAATTGAGAGAAACTCAATTTCTCATAAAAGTGGAAATTGATTTTGTACTGAAGTCTTTGTTGGCAAACTCAGTAAGTGTAACTCATCCGTGCTTGATTCATGGGTGCATTTCATGTGAACTTGTCATTGCCTATTCCCTGAACACCAGTTTATAAAATCCTGTCACAGCAGATGTGCAGAGGATGTGGATAAATTCATCAGAGTTTATTTCATCACATTTCCTCATGTCAAATCACACATTACTGACCTAAATGGGGAAGTAAAAATAACTCCGGATAAACCGCTTGGGTAATGACATTCTTTTAAATTGTGTAATTAATCTTGCTTTCCAAGTAATAAACATAATGCTAAAACCAAAACAAAGAATAATAATCCATTAAAAAAAACCCAATGACTGTTTAAGTTTAACCCATGGCAGGAAATGTAATACTGTAGTTTGCAAAACAATTGCGTTGTTGTCATGATGGGGTGTCAATCCTTCAGTGGATAACATGAGAAACAACTTTCCTGTGAATATGAAGCTTTAAGAAGCAAACTATACCTTTATTAACATTTACTTTGCACAGTAATATTCAGACTGTCACTTCCATGTGATTTCAGGCAGACACATGTACCACTTTAAATGAAATATGATGACTTGAGAATTAATTATTACATTGGATTAATCCACTTATCTTGAAGGGTGGCAATTATGACTAAAGATGAATTATTTCAAGAATACTGTCAATAGCAGCTAAGCAGCTATTACTGCAGATATCATGCAAATGCACACTGATTATCATGGTGAATACAGCCAAATTACTATACATGAACATTAAAAGGCTAAAACACAGTCATTATTCATGGCAGCATAAATTATAGAGCTCCAGCAACTCAAATTAAATGGTTGGAAAATGTGTGTATTTTAAAAAGGAACATAAACGGTTCTTTTTACTGCCAAGCTACACAGTGTATAAAGAACAGGTCATATCTGAGGCTGGTGGTCCCAGTTGAGCTTATGTGTGAATCTGTTTTAAAGATGTTTAAAAGCACAGCTTCAAAGTTTCATACAAACTAAATGAATCACAGAATAAACCTATAGGTGTGTTTAGAGGTTGTGTTGAATACCAGAGTACAACAGCTCACCAGCACACACACAGCTTAGTGTGAAGTGACAGGAAGTACAACAAAAACAAACACAAAATACCCAATAAAAAAAAAAAGAAATGTGACATGTTTTTGTTTATAGATATAAGACAAGTCCAAGTGAATAAACCATTGTTTGCAGCTCACTTCCCGTCAGCTTTTATTTTAAATCGCAGTATATCCAAGGGAGAGGCTGCTTCATAACTAGCAACACTGTAGATATTCAGCTGGCACTTAAACATTTGAGCTCAACTTCTATCTCCCATCAATACAACGAAACTGAACACCACAACACTTTCATCGAAGCTTTAAAAAATAAAACACACACACACACACACACACACACACACACACACACACACACACACACACACACACACACACACACACACACACACACACACACACACACACACACACACACACACACACACACACACACACACACACACACACACTAAAGTCAAAGTGTATCTAAGATTTAAAATCCCGTGTAGATTGATAGTATCAAACACATGCATCTACACACACGTTGACTCCCCACACACAGTCACCTTCAGTCAGAGAGCCCATTGAGATTACTAAACAGACTGAATGAGTAAACACACAACCTGTCCCCTCCTCAGTCAGTATTTGATCCGGTATGTACATGGGAGAGTGTTGATGTGTATGCTAAAATATTAAATTACAGTACTTATATTGAGAAGAGCAAGTATTGTTGCCACGTCTTTTTCCTAATGAGACTAGTTAGCGGCAATAGCTCTAATAGTTGCTGAATATAAATTGTATCTGAGACTACCAAGATTTAAGTTTCAATAGGCTGCATTCCTATTTTGATTGCCTATTAAAATGTGCGCGCGTGTGTGTGTCAGGGTCAGTGCCGCCGCTCCCATAACGCGCATTACGCGCTGTGCGTAGGGCACCAAGTGTCGAGGGGGCACCACCAAAAATAGCCTAATGAAAAATCGTCATAATAATTATAAGGCCGAAATTATTTCAGTAGACTATAGAAATATGAGGCACTTTTTAGGCATACTACTCAAAGGTACCGATGGTGCCCCCCTCTCCCCTCCCTCCTCCCCTCCCCACTCACACAAACACAAACGAAAACACAATCTGCACAATCTGCGTCCCAAGCGCCCTGTGGGTGCCCTTGCTGTCAGTGGTCTTTTGGATTACTCGACATTTTTGGAAATGAAAAGGCAACAGGAGTCAGGAGCAGAAAAAAGAAAAAAGAGGAAACAGCGAGATGATGCCCGTGCATCACTTGCAGGTAAGTGTCCACGTTTAATCTTTCTTAAATACGGGAAATATGTGCAGCTAGTGTAAAGCTTAGCCTATGCATACACCTTGAACTAGCTGACGTTATTGCTAATGTTAGCAAACTCAAATATGTGTTATAACTTAGGCGCAAGCTAAATTGAGATTTTGCTGTTAAAAATTATAACTGCATTTTGCAAGTAACTGATGCCAGTTAGCCGTTGCTTTACTTTAGATATTGAATAGTAGACAGTTTATGGTTTATTTTGACGTGACGGTGGCCAATACTTTCTCAGTAACAGTTAGCAGTCATTGCACTAGGTAGGCTAACAATTCTGGCTTCAGACCATTTATCACTGTGTGGCGTGAAATTAATAGTGTTTAGCCAGGCATTTAGAAAAGTTTACATAGCATTTGAGAAAGTATATTTTATTTTGGAGTTTGCAATGCCAATGCATAATAAACCCACGGCCATCTTTAGGATTGTCATTCGGTAGAATTCAGCAAAATAGGCTACAGTCTCACATAAATAAGGTTAGGTGTTCTATGTGCAATGGGACAGAAAAGGGTTCGTGATAATGTGAAGCCTGTAGCTACTGCTACAGCTAGCTTAGCTATATCTGAGAGTGACAGAAGATACATGACTAAATTAACTGGCGTTTTGATTGCATTTATATCATGCAAAGGCATGGACGACATCTGTCGGTGAAATAGAAAAACGTTTTGTAGTAAACAAAATGCCCTCCTAACCATATTGTATTCAATTAAATGTAGAGTTTAATAGTCTTGTGTAAGGTGTATCATTTTGCTTTTATTCCTTTTATTCCTGTTGTTAAGATATAAATATAAAATATCCATTATGAATGATATAAAGCAAACATTATTATTAAATTGTGTACAATATTGCAACTCATTCTATAATGTTTTTATATTAGATTAGATAAGATTGATCAAATAGTTGATATATAAGTAATAAAGGGGGAGAGCTCCTTGGTTGCATGCTTTCAGTTTTAAATCTTTATTTTCTTTTTTGGTATAAGATTCTTTATTTGAATATTTTGTCTCTTTCTATACTGATCTTTTTTCTTCGTATTTCTAAATTAATGCAGGGTCAATGCTGAAATACGTTCAAGCGGGAGCACGAGGCCAAGAAGAGGACACAGATGAGGAAGAACCATCGACAAGTTCACCCAATCAACCCCAGCCAGCAAGCAGGTCTGTACACCCCGCAACAGTACTAAGCCCTGATCAACCACCCTCAACCACCACAGATACACAGCAGATAACCACCACCTCTGAAAGTCCTGTCACTGAGAGTCCGTCAGAAGGTGACAAGGTAGAAACGGGTTTGCCCTCTCCAACTGATCCTGCTCTCTGGCCATTACGGATTTTAGATGCGGATCGTGTTGAGATCGTACGAAGAGGTCCATTTAGAGTCCCATCAGATTTTAATTTTCCAAAGGGACTAGATGGCAGGGCGTTTCATAGTAGCCTGCATTTCAAAACGCTCTCAAATGGAGAGAAAGTCAAGAGAAGTTGGCTTGTTTACTCGAAACAGAACAATGCTGCATTCTGTTTTGCGTGTAAGCTTTTCAGTTTGAAAGCTATAAAGCTCACTGCAGAGGGCAACGGTGACTAGTCCAACATTAACAATAATTTGTTAAGTCATGAATGTAGCTCAGACCATGCCCAGTGCATGTTTAAATGGAGAGAACTGGACACACGTTTACAGACAAATACGACAATAGACTACCAGGAACAGACATTGCTGGAGGCAGAAAAAAGAAGGTGGCGAGATGTTCTCAAACGCTTACTGAAAATAACCCTATCTCTTGCCTCAAGGAATTTGTCATTTAGAGGCTCTTCACAGTGTCTGTATGAACCAGACAATGGCAACTTCTTAAAAGAAGTGGAACTTTTAGGCAGTTTTGATCCTGTGATGGAGAACCACCTGACCAAGATAACCGATGAAAGCTCCCGAACACATTATCTTGGTCAGCAGACACAAAATGAGCTGATCCAGATCGTCTCCAACAAAACATTGCAAACAATCCACACACAGATTCAGGAAGCGAAATATTTCTCCATAATTCTTGACTGTACACCTGATATAAGCCACAAGGAGCAAATGTCCCTCATCGTGCGCATTGTTGAATTGGAGCCAAAGCCAAATATCAAGGAGTATTTCCTTGGGTATATGGAGGTGGTTGAAACAACTGGCCTGAACCTGTCTACTGTCCTTTTAGACAAATTAAAGGAACTCGACATTCCATTTGATGATTGCCGCGGACAGGCCTACGACAATGGTGCGAACATGAAGGGGAAAAAGCAAGGAGTTCAGGCCCGACTGCTACAGTTGAATTCGAGGGCGTTGTTTGTTCCTTGCGCAGCTCATGCTATGAACCTTGTCATAGCTGATGCTGCGAAGTCATCCAGGGATGCCACTGGCTTTTTTGGCTATTTGCAGAAGCTATTTTGTTTCTTCTCAGGAGCTACAAAGCGGTGGAGCATCTTGACAAAACACATCAACCTAACTGTGAAATCATGGAGTGATGTGAGGTGGGAGAGCAGGCTTAGGAGTGTCACAGCTGTCAGAAGTCAAATCAAAGAAATCCAAAATGCGCTCATCGAGGCTAGGGAAACTGTCAATGACTCTGTTGCAAAAATAGAGGCTCAAGCCCTGGCAGAAGAAGTGGCCTCTTTCAGATTTCTGATCTGTTCTGTTGTCTGGTGTGAAATTCTTACAACCACTAACCAGGTAAACAAGCTCCTGCAGACAAGTTCAATGCAGCTTGACATTGCCGTCGGGCTCATTGACAATGCCAAAACCTCCCTCTCCAGATACAGGCACTCTGGGTTTGCTCAGGCAGTGTCAACTGCCAAGGACCTTTGCGAGGCGATGAACATAGAGCCAGAGCTCAAGGAGAAAAGGCTCAGGAACACAAGAAAGCAGTTTGCATATGAGGCTGCAGACGAGCCCTTCAGTGATGCCCTCAAAAGGCTTGAGGTATCCTTTTTCAACAGTGTTGTGGACTCCGCTTTGATGTCACTGCAGGAGCGTTTTGAGACCATGACCCAGGTCAGAGACAAATTTGGAGTGCTGCTTGATTTCAGCAGAGTGCACGGAATGTCCAAGGAGAACCTGCAAAAAAAACTGCATCGAAGTGCAGAAGACACTGACTGAGAAAGGAAATTCGGATAGTGATGGACTTGAGATGGTTCAGGAAATCATCAACCTTCCTCAACTGCCACCACAAACAACTGCCTTGGAGTTGCTCTCATTTCTCCATGAGAATCGCCTTCAAGAGGTGTATCCAAATCTCTGGGTTGCTCTTCGAATCGCATTGACTCTCCCTGTTACAGTTGCCTCTGCTGAGCGAAGTTTTTCGAAACTGAAGCTCATCAAAACTTACTTACGTTCAACAATGGGGCAGGAACGTCTAAGTGGTCTTGCTGTCATCAGCATTAATGGTGAAGTGGCTCAGAGGCTGTCCTATGATGACCTAATTAATGACTTTGCAGCGAGGAAATGCAGACGTGTTCCTCTATAGAGTCTTTATAGAGAAATGCTTGATTGTTAAAGAATAGCATTATGCTCTCTCAAAAAGGATGTCCTTGATTTATTTTGATAACACTTTTTTTGCACTTTACTTGAATGTGTTTTTAGCTGTTCTACAAAGCCTTACTGTTTACAAAGTAAGTAAAGTTGTGACTTTTCGTCCTCTAAATCTTTGTTTTATTTAAGATTTTATTGATTGTACTTATTGATGTTATTTAGTGTAATTTATTCAAAGTTACTGAAGGAAAGTTTGCACTTTCAAATGTCAAAAGTTTGTTGTTTTGCTGTGTGTTTGCTGCTGCTATTGTTTTATATGTTTGGTAATAAAAAAATTAAACTTTTCCGCGAATGTTTTTTTATTGGGGGGGGGGGGGGGGAGGGCATCATGAAGGAATTATGCTTAGGGCACCAAAATGGCTAGCAGCGGCACTGGTCAGGGTTTCCGCTAGGATTTGTTTCTTGCAGGTCAAGTGTCTGGAAATAATTTATTTTACCGGACAAATTTCTAATTTACCGGTCATGTCTCAATAGCATGTTACGAAAGCAACTATAATGTCAACATCACCTGTCGTATACTAGAGAAACGTTTCTAACAGCGTTGTGATGCCAAACAGCGTCAATTCAGACTGAAACACATTCACTATGAGGGAGGGCCAGACTAAACGCCGGTGGACGAGCAGCACTGAAGCGGGCGGTAAAATGCCGCTGAACCCCATTAATAAACAATGAACCACGGTGCTCTGGAGAAAAGGATAAGGTTTGAGAAGTAGTTCTTTAATTCAATCTGGCTTCGTATGACTAAAAGCAACACGATCATCGACCCGACGCAGTCCCCGACTGTTGTTGTGAGCGGCGTTAGGGTGAAAATCAGCGATGTAAATGGTGATGTCATGACGCAGCACCAGTAAAGTAATGTAGCCGTCAAAACAAAAATGTCTAGGGATAGCCTACCTTATCTAAGTGTTGTATTATTACCGGACATTTTGACAGGCAGTTTTGTGTGTGTGTGTGTGTGTGTGTGTGTGTGTGTGTGTGTGTGTGTGTGTGTGTGTGTGTGTGTGTGTGTGTGTGTGTGTGTGTGTGTGTGTGTGTGTGTGTGTGTGTGTGTGTACAAAATTGTCTGTTTCTCAGCATGGAGGCTGCTGTTCGATCAGACAGGCATCGTTGAGCTGCTTGACAGCATCAATATGGGCTGATGGAAACCCCATACTGGATATACAGGGCTGAACAATACATATTTCAACTTAAGCACACACACACACACACACACACACACACACACACACACACACACACACACACACATACCATTAGCACGGCAAGCACACACTCAAACAACCTTTTCAGTTTGTAACACAGTCTATGATCCTTTGCTGCTCTCCACTGACAGACAGCCTGACTCAACCATGTGTTCTTTCCTCCTCTCCTCCTCAGAGTACAGCATCAGCTGTCTGGTAGTTCTGCTGTTGTATTGGTTGATATCTGACTCTGTTCTCCACAGAGACCGGTCTAATACAATTATGTGTGTCTCTTCCAGTGGAGGTCCTCTGACTCTGGACTGACTCTGCTCCTTTAGCCATTTGCTCTGATCACTGCAATGAGTGCAGGCAGTCCGGCTGAATTTGCAGCAGTTTTCACACTAGCTTGTTTACAATCATGTAAATAGTTATATTGACTACTCTAAATGCAATGCCACAGCTCCGACTGATAGACATCATTAAATGAGCAGACCCCCAGTTATTACAGCGCCACATATTAAATTACAGATGCGCAGACTGGAAATACATTGATGGCTTAAGTCCCCCGGACTCTTTTGTGACATTTAAATCCATTGATAAGCCAAATAATTGACAGAGTCTTCATCCTAAGCAATTCACTGAAATGTGAATCCACCAGCATGACAGTATCAGAGGGGTTTTCTTCAACAGGATTACCTGTCTGAATGAATGATTAATAGAAAAGATGTGTGGATGTATTTAATGGGTGAACACTAAGACCTAGCAAAAGGCTTTAATCCTGTAATCCTGCAATACAGTTTCATTTTTATTGGATCTTTACGGACACAAGCAAACATCCATTAATTGATAAGCCCAATGTTACAAAAAGCAAACTAAGTAGCACTGTGCTGTTTGCTGAGAAAGACCCCTGACATCACCTTCCTCTTTCAAAGTTGAAACTTTGATTCTGACAGGAAGAGAAAATCATTTACAAGGGCCTGAAACATATTACAAACTAACAGTACACCTAAAAACCACAAACAGAGACAGTGGTAGTGGAGTGCAGCTTTGATGAAGGATGAAGTTTTCTTCCCTGAATGTTTATATCATCAGATATTCCCAACCTATCAAGACTGAATCACCAAAATATATCAGAATCAGTGAATTACATTGTGACTGAATGTCACCAACAGTCACTCCTCAATTTTCAGCTAACGCATGCCGATTAACCTCATGTAAGAATGTGCATGGATTACAATAGTGTAGCAGACATCCAGTTACATTTCTCTTCATAAAAAGTAATACATGATTTGTTCCCACTTGGGCAGCTGGCCTTGTTTGAGGGAGCCGGCAGGTGGAACAATACGATTGAAACTGATAAAAGGTTAGTGCTTGGTTGTACAAAAAGGAAGTGCTGAACTAATTGTGAACTTTAACAGGAAGGCAAAATACTCAGTAAGTCTTACAAAGTATATTAATGCTCACTTTCTCATCTGTAATTCTCTCCTGCTCTTTGGATCAACTGAAGTGTGAGCAGACGACAAGTTTAAAGAAGCTCTGATGTGAGATGGACATCACTGCTCCCCTCAGAGGAAATGATGTATCAGTCACAGCTTAATGATTTTACTGTCAGTCATCTGTAGGCAGCTATGGGGAAATGATTTCAGTGGAGATAGAAACAAAGAAAAAAAAGATTGCTCCAAATCCCGAGAGTCATGAAAAGGAATGACGTTGGATTGGTGGTAGGGAAAGTGATACGAGTCTACAGCGAAGTGCAATATGGAGATTTACTGTATGTGTGAACTAATGAGAGGAAAGTTAGAGTGAGAAGACTAAAACAACTCAATGAAAAGGGTCTATAGTGTGGGTTACTAATGGGAGACTCAAACATAGATATGTAATTCAATGTTTTATGTTTCCTCTCTTTGACAGCATATTAGCATGCATACCATGTTGTACTGAGTAAGAAAATACTGGTACTTGGACCACAAAACATAATTAAATCAAAAGTTGCAACCAATATTCAAAGAAAGACAAACAACAACATGTACGGCCCAGGGATGGAAACTAGCACCCGCCACACGCCATACGGGTGGATTTCTATGCTGGCGGGTATATCGTGTCACTTTACCAGCCACTGTGGCGGGTAATACTTTTCAGTCATATCCGATCATACGCATGAGAGCTGCGCTTTCCACAACCATAGCCAGATCCGGTCAAATGATGTGCTTCTGATTGGGCCGAAGCGGCGTGAGAATGACACTGACTCCTTATCCACAATTATTACTCCATCCAAGTAGGCTAATCAAAGTGGAACTATTTGTTGCAGAGAGATAAAGAATGTTGCAGGAGGCTACCTAAACCTGCGGCCATCACAGGACAGCTGCTAGTTTAAAACCAAAAATGTGGCGTTACATCACCGGGGTGAAAAGACCCACTGAGGAGAGTGTACAGGAGGGGGTGGGGGGAAAGCGCTTTTTTAATGAGAGATGGCGAACAACAGATCGCGACTGGCTGGTGTACGAGGAAACGAGCCAGACCATGTACTGCTCAGCCTGTCGTCAGTAGGCCTACGCATCGGACGCTCACAGGTCAAACAACTTCATCGTGGGGACAACAACCTGAAATTGGAAGCCGTGACGACCACGAATCATCTAAATGTCATGTTCACGTCCTGAAAATAACTAGTTATGTAACATTTGGAACTGGGACATTGAGGTTGACAGAATTGTTCTGTACTGTTGTGTGGACTCAGGGTTTAACATGCTGAACTGTGGTGACTTCTCTAAAAGTGTTCTTGCTGATGTTTTGGAGATCATCCTTTTCTATGAAGCATCTTGGATCTTGGATAGTTTGATGCACTGTCTATGCCTATGGTTTGTATTTGTAATGGTTGCAAGTGGCTTGTGCTTGTGTTGTCTGTGACTGCAAGTGTTAAATATATATATATATATATATATATATATATAAAAGTTGAGTGGCTGGTACATTTTAGAATCCACCAGCCACAGTGGCCGGTGGGCAAAAAAATTAATTTCCATCTCTGGTACGGCCACACCAACTCAGAACCCAAAAGAGGCGCAACCCATTATCAAATGAGCAGTTGTTTCATGTCAACTGTATCTAGATAGATGTAGGAACTTTGTGTTTGAGAGTGTGTCAAAACAGGTTTAAGACCTGATAGTGTTTTCTCATTAAACTGATTTAGTCATGAAGTTAAATTGAGCAGCTCATGGATCAATGTGTTGCTTCTGCCATTACTTCATTGCCAAATCACTCATTTTAGAGCTGCTGTACTTACAGCGTGAATATCATTACTTACTGCTGACATTTAATTAGAAAAGTACACAGAGAAGACGTGGAACATATTTATCTTATGCTTCTCATCCCTATGGCATCCTACTGACATCTTTCCTTCTTGCAACATTGTTAATGTGTGGTTTGCCACCATTGCTTCTCTCTTCATCCAGGTGTATCAAACTCTCTCATCAACCACACGCACACACATGCACACACTAACAGGATTCTTGCCAGCAAAACAGCAGAGCCACAGATAACCCAATAGTCAAAACTGACGGATCCAATCAACAATGCAGACATCATGGATCAAAGTGAAAAAGGAAGATGTGTGTAGAAAGTCGCCTGAGCGTTGAACCAAAATTAGGATACGGATTCCTTTTTAGGACAATAAAGAGAAAGAAACAATTTTCCTATCACATGTGCCACTTTACTGTACGCACATTACTTTAATCAGAGCTGAAATAACCCTAAAAGTGGAGTTGGCAGTCAAACAGCCCCAACCTGTGTGCGCACTTCTCTACCACTGTTCTGAGAGGAGACTCTCCTGAAGCTGTCAGCTGAATCATCAGCCTACTTTCAGCTGCTCTCTTCTCTGTCAAACACTGCTGCTACTGTACATGAAGACAGCTGTCGGCTCAGGTCACAGGCTTCATCACGAGGAGGTCTCCCGCTCATGTCAGGGGTCTTCAGGAAGGGAAGTCACTTCACATACCCAAACAACTCGAGTCAGCGGCGGACAGACATAAGAACAATATCCACGGGAGCTGTACATGTTCCCTCTCAACTCCTGTGTTTTCTAGTGGAATTCATGAAATGAAAAAAGATAGAGAATATCCCTTGCCTTGAAATCCAAAGAGGAAAACGACGCCGGGGATCCATACGGTGTGTATAAAGAAGTAAAGCATGGTTCCTCCAGGTGCAGAAGCTCCGCGCTCTGCCCGACTAATGTGCGTCTCCTGCGGGTAATTTCCAGAAGAGGAAGCGCTGCGGATGAATCCGAGCGGTGGAAGAAATCAAAGCAGTGTGAACGCTGCTGAGGACTCACGAGCTGGAGACTGTCCCTGCTGCTCTTGCTGCTTAACACGGACAGTAGCGACCCCTACCGACACACTTACAAACAGAAAGTGTGTGTGTCCCCTCTCCGTGTGGTCAGTGTGTTTCCACTGAAGGAGCGTTTCATGGTTCAGCACGGACAGCAAATCTGAACAATCCAAAACATTTCATTCAGCCCCACAACCACGATTTCTCACATCGATGCTCTCACTCTTTTACTGCGATTACTGCTGGACAGGAAGGCCAGTGAAGAAGAGGGGAATGGAAGTTCAAGCAACACGTGTTTGCTGCTCAACAATTACACAACTCACAAACAACATCAAAGTTGCATCGGTATTTGTTATTTAACCATTATAAATGTACTAACATGGTGTTGTTTGTATAAAGATAACTAACTGTTGTCAATATTTCCGTCAAAGTTAAACAAATTAGATGCAGGAAACCGTCACACGATCTGTCCTAAAGTCAAACTGCAAAATGCATCAGTCAGGTGGATTTAATGTAATATCTGCAAACACACCGACACAATCTGCAATAAACACACCGTAAGACCATTTTGTAGTATAACACATCACAATCCATTAAGATAAAGACTGAACTGTAAGCAGAAGCGTATTTAATGATGCAACAATATGCATAAATATGCAAAGCTTCCCACATATGACTGTAATGAGTAATTATGCATGGCCAGGTGGTAGAAAATGATTTCACGTTACCAAGAGTTACTAATATCTTTGCAAAATGCAAAAATATTGCAAATGTTGACATTTACGACATGATAAGAACGATAATGTCCCAGTCTTTTTTTCTCCGGCTCTGACAATGTATCTGGTCAGAAGCTGCTTACCTCTAACTGTCTTGATATATTTAGTCATAATTTATTGTTCAGTTTGTATTGTTTCTTTGATATGTGAAAGATTTAGTGATGGAGAATTTGGGTCTGATATACTGTGAGGAAATGATACGAGATCATTCTAAGGAAAACATATGGAAAGATATGGGAGTGGCATGAAACTAGATGAGTTTTTCACATCATGAGGCATGCTGGGAATGCAAAGGAGCCATTACTCTTCTACAAATACATACCACGTACAAAAAGTGAAAGGCAGAAGAGGGAGGCAGGAAATGGTGTTGGGGTGGAGATTGAATAAAAGGAAGAAAAGGACCTTTTGACCTCTGACTACACCCACCATCACTAATATGTGGTTGGGTTTAATCAGAATTGAGCCGTGTTGAATATATAATCACACCCAACTGTGATATTGCCATGTCCTGGAGTCCACCTGCAGCATGGTGAGAGTAAAAGCCACAGGAGGTCAGCAAAGAGAAGACTGTTGAGTTACCTGCCAGTCAGCACCATGGACAGAGAAAGAGCAGAAGTAGAGCACATAACTTGTTCATACTTCACATTACACAAGAAAAATGAGTACATTTAGTAGATTAACAGGTCAGGAGGCTGCCCAAGTCATAATGATGTGTCCTCAAACAAAAAAAGAACACATCCTGCTGTCAGGTAATCTGAAGTCTGACTAATGTGTTCTTCACATCAGAGCCGAGATCACTCCAGTTACTGTACAATATAATAAGTCTGAAACTGAAAGTTTGCTGCTTGACTGTCCATCCATCAAGTATCAGGATACAGCGCAGAAAAGATCTGTATTGATTTTCTAAATGTGACACCACGTTAACACTGCACTCTCTCCACTCTGAGCTGTGACCTCCAGAAGTGGATCATTTACCGTAAGGTGCAGATAGTGTCTTGCTTTGATGATCATAACTCTTGGAGCTTTAGTTTCCTCTGCTGTTGGTCTGCCCTGAATGAACAGCTCCTTTGTCTATTCCTGGTGTCTTCATCCCAATGGTTTCCATCACAGCTGACCCCCAGCTGATTACCGTGACTCTGCGAGAGCGTTGATTTATGACTGTTTTGCTCTGATTATAGTGAAGCTCTCTGCTGCAACACTGAAGCTCTCAGCTGGCATACCAATGTGTGAAAGCTTCCCTAAAGACTTTGGTCTCATAACTGTTTGCCTCTGGCGAAGTGCCAAATGTCTTTAGATCAGAGCATCATTTTTTGGTTTACGTCCAGCTGGAAGTGCGTGGGTCTCTTTTGCTCATTCTTTATTCCCTGGAGAGCAATGTATGCCGTGCTAACGGTAGTAGTAGGGTTGTCCCGATCCGATATTTGGATCGGATCGGCCGCCGATATTTGCAAAAAAATGCGTATCGGCCGGCATGGAAAAATGCCGATCCACAGACTCCCGATCCAGTTTTAAAAAAAAGTCCGGTCCGTGTTTTCCAGCGCACCGATTTAAATAATCCATTCCACTTTTTTCTGTGTTGTTCCCTAATATCCGCTCCGCATTTTCCAGCACACCAACACACGAGCGCATCTCCTAACCCACAGGTGCATAGACATAATAATAATAATATTATGTCTATGCACAGGTGTCCTAACCATTAAGACGGCCATTTGAAGTTACCGGTAAAGATGTCGGCTGTGTGGGATTACTTTACCCTAAAAGACGAAAAAGATGAAGAGGTGGAGTGCAAAACTTGCCACAATAAAGTCAAGCGTGGTGGTAGAGCTGTAAGGCATTTTAATACAACCAATCTTATTAAGCATTTGGCGAAATACCACCATAAACAGCATGAGGAGTTTTTAAAGAAAACAGAAGAAAAGAAAAAGAAAGGTCCAACACAACTTACTCTTGCACAAACGTTTGCAAAGCGTGACATACTGCCACTGAACAGTGCTAAAGCCCAGGGAATAACACGAGTCATTGCCGAGGAAATCATTCTGGATGACGAGCCATTATCTCTCGTGAGTAAAGTGGGATTTAGACGCACCATCCAGCACCTGGAACCACGGTACAACATGCCCAGCCGTCATTAAATCCTTGAAAAAACGATCCCCCAGATTCACAAAGATGTTACAGATTACATTACCAAACAGATAGAGAGTGCAAATTATTTGAGTTTCACAACTGATATATGGAGCTGTGATCACCGTCCTTTGTCTTTATTAAGTTTAACTGCACATTGGATTGGGCCGGATTTCACCCCAAAGAGAGCTGTTTTACATGCGCGCGAGTTTAGAGGCTCACACACAGCGAATGCCATCACAGACGCAATGGAACATATGCTACGTGCTTGGAAGATTGACAAAAAGAAGGTCCATGTAATTCAAAGAGATAACGCGGCCAATATGAAAAAGGCAATGGAACAGCTTGGAGTGCCCAGCCTGGGATGTTTTGCGCACACCTTACAACTCGTTGTCCAACACGGTCTATTGGCACAGCGAGCTGTAAGCGATGCCATCGCCAACGGGAGAAGAATTGTGACCCACTTCAAACACTCCCCCAAGGCCTACGCGGAACTCGAGGATGTTGAAGAAGAGTTGAATGTTGAACCGAAGCGTTTGCAACAGGACGTTAAAACCAGATGGAGCAGTACGAAGATGATGATCGACAGCCTTGTGCATTGTAAGCGGGCGCTGCAGGCCTATGTATCGGATAGCGACAGCAATTTGCCAGTCACATTAACAGGCAACCAATGGTCGCTGCTAGAGAAAACGGCGACAGTTCTTAAACCCTTTCAAGAGCTGACAGCCCAGGTCAGTGCAGCCTCCGCCACAGCAGCTGATGTTATCCCATTTGTCCGTGTCCTGACACGCTTTCTGGACAGTGAGAGCGAAGAACACCGAGGGATTCAAACCATGAAGGCCACATTACTCGATGCGGTTCACACACGTTTTGACCATGTGGAAACGGAACCCCTCTATGGCGTGGCAACAATGCTAGATCCACGCTACAAAGACAAGTAAGTGCTTTATAATTATTTGAGAATGTTATAAGCTTTAGTACAATATTGAAAATATTTTACTGTACAGCGGGCATTTATTTCTTTGTCAGTATTTCAGTAGCCTATTGTTTTGTAGGTGTGATGGGAATGTATTACAGTGGAAACCGCTTATAGTGGTCACGGATATAGTAATCAACCGCTTATATAGATCAAAAGGCTTGGGAAAGAATAATTTCTATACAAATGCTGTTTAAATAATTCTTATTAATCAAGAAATCCGCTTATAATGTTAATTTTTGGCCATTTTATGAATGTCAGACTTGAAAAAAAAATGCACCGGCGGCACAGCAGAGCCGACGCACAGCGCAGAATAAGTTACGTAGGCTACTGTATTTGAGTTACAGTGTCTGCGCACTGCGCAGTACTATAATTAAACTTGCATGATAATACAATTCAGTAAATGCTGAAGCTACCGTTTCATTTAATTTTTCTCATTGAAAAACGATACAAATGGCATTTAGATGATATTCTGCATAAAAAAATAAGTGAAATACCTGTAGGCCTACGTAATACAAATTTGGTTTTAGTAATCAACCGCTTATAGTGTTCAAATTGGCTCTGGACCACGTGATCACTATAAGCGGTTTCCACTGTATTATTATTATTATTATTATTTATGGTTATATAAGGTGATGGGAATTTATTATTATTAGTCTAGTGTTAATATTCTTATTTGTCTTCAGTTATCTGATGGGTGAGGAAATTAACATCACTGTTGATCATTTGCTGATCGTTTGTGATCTATTTTGTGTGTTACTGGTTGTCATTTACCATTAATATGTGGAGACTGACTGAAACAATATAAAATAATTGATACATCTTTATTACATTACATCCAAATGTTAAGGTTCCTCACTGCTACCAACCTGGATCAGGCAAAGGAGGCACTAAAGGTAGAGGTGATGAAAATGGAACAAGAACTGAAGACCATGCCCTCTGGGGAAGGTGTGGCTGAGGCTGAGACAGCAAGGCAAACACCAGAAATGGAGGCTGGAAGCTCAACCAGCAGCCTGGGCAGCTACTTTGACGAGATACTGGAGGAGAGCGGCACAGCAGGTCCGTCTGAGCAGCAGATCACCCCAGGGGCACTGTTTCAGTTGGAGAGCTACCTCAGTGAGCCTCCACTTGGGCGTAAGCACAATCCTTTTCAATACTGGAGAGACAATCAGGCTCGACTACCCACCCTGGCAGCAACAGCAGCCAAGTTTCTCAGTGCTCCTTGCACCAGCGTTGAGAGCGAGAGGCTTTTTAGCGCAGTCTCACTCATCATTGATGAACACAGGAGCAGGCTGACACCTGAGCATCTTGAAATGCTCGTCTTTGTAGAATCTCCCCATCATGCTCGGACTGCAGCCAGGGCATACAGTTGAAGGGAGTGTGTAGATTGAGATGGAGCAGCAAAGTGTGGAGGAGATTGGGGAGTAGAAGTCATTTTTGTTTTTAAATAGTTCACAATATTATTTGCACTGATTGTTTTTAAAGCCTTGGTTTACACTTGTTCAAGAGCAGAGTACTGATGCTGAGTTACTAGACTATTTTCTACTCAGGTTGTTTGTGTGATTTGCTTTCTTAATACAGTTTACAGTATTATTTGTAATGTAAATGGAGACTGCTAATGAGCCTCTTTTATGTCCCTTTTCTCTCTCTGTCTCCACACTAATTCACTGATTTGGCTAATTGGTGCCCACACTCTTTCAGACCCAAACCTGTCATTACAGTGTCACTACATCACACATTTTATGTACAGGGACAGCAAATGTGTGTGTCTGTGCTCTGTCCCTTTGGTGTATGCTTGTATTTGTATGTGCTGTCCCTTTTGTGAGTTCAGCCTGTGTACCTCTCTGAGATCATTTATCTCGTCACATAAGTACAGGCACCCAACGTACATGTCTTTCACTGTATTTGTGAACGTGCATTTGCACTTTACACTGGAAGTGCACGTCTGTGTGACTGTTTGTGTTTGAGTTTGTGTTTGAGTGTTGCAGGGTGCGGGTGTTTGTATACTGTACTCTAAGAGTGTGAGTGAACTGTGTACAGTTTACAGTATTATTTGCACTTTTTACTGTTAATTGATGCCATTTCTGTTTGTTATTTATAATTTTGTCAATTTTGTGTTTATCCCTGAATAAACAGGAAAACTCTTTTCAACATGAGTCTGACAACTAAGTTAGTAGGCTAAATAACTTTAAACTTTAATACATGCTTGGATAGGCCGGTATCGGTATCGGCCGGTATCGGTATCGGATCGGAAATGCAAATACAATATCGGTATCGGATCGGAAGTGCAAAAACCTGGATCGGGACATCCCTAGGTAGTAGTCCTCAATATCCAAGCAGAGTTGCTGTGTTTTCATACAATAAAATACACGTTTTCAAAATCGATTTAATCCAAGTCTCTGGTCTTGCAAATTTACTTCTCTTGTAAAGTTTTGAGGCTGATGATTTTTAATCACTTTTTCTTTTAATACATGATTTATTAAATATGATGGAAAACAAGATTAAATAATATTATGCACAATTATTTTTTCACCTGGAGACATTAAATAGATGTTATAGTTCGAGACAGCTTTGAACATAACATTTTAACAAACTGCTGCAATGAATCCTATTCAAAGTGCTTTTAATTGGTCAAAGCAGACATCAGGGCAGTGATCAGGACATGACTGAAGGAGACGTGAAGCTTTGTCCTGGTTTAAAGGAAAGGAAATTAAGTTCAGTCCGTGTGTGGTTCTGTCTGTGGAATCTGGTGTCGAAGAGACAGAGAGCTGAGGCTCCAACCACTGACACGACACAAGAGGGTAGCTCCATCCCTTTGACTCTGACAGAAGACAGGCTGGGACGGAGGAGAGCTTTTGTCCAGATGTAACAGGACATGAAAAGCTATAGGGAAGGATGTGGCGTTCATTTAAACAGAGGAATGAACAGTAGTGGCCTACATAATAATTTACTAAAAAACACACCTAGATTGAACTTCAAATTCCTCAGTGTGATCTGAGGAATTGACTCTAAGCTAAGGAAAAGCCAATATAATTCAGTTTATCAGCTGATTTGCTGTTAATTTTCTCCATGAATGGTCATTAGCTCACCACCTGCTGGGCTACAGTGTAGATCAGCTCGGCAGATGTGTTATGATCTAACAGGATCAGACAAGTGTGAGACACACAGCTCTGCCCTCAGCGAGTGAACCTGAAACAGTACATAAAGATATATGCTGTCTTTGAGTCATTACGCTCGCAAGGATACACATGATGCAGGTGTTGCATTCGTACTGTGGTCACGAATTAACAAGTTTCCTAATCATAATGTTTTGATAGATATTCGTCCTTATATTGTTTTGAAAAAATACAATGTGAAGACCAAACACTTTTTGCCCAATATATTACAGATGTGGAAACACTTCAAGCTTCAACCAACTGCATTCATCAGGCTGCAACATTTAGCAAATATGCATTGATTGCAGGTGAAAAGTATTTGACACGTTTCTAAAGTAAAACACGTAATAAAACAAACAAAGTCCTGACTTTTTCTCCGAGAATAATGTACACCCTTCTACATAATATCCCCACTTCTGAGAAATCACTCCTTGCCATTGTGTTCTTCCAAATATAACTGTGATACTATGCAATAACAGTCACAGTACCGGGAGGGACTTGGCTTGGGAACGGGTCACTGTTTCAAGTCCCCGAAAGTGCTAGCGAGGTGTCCCTTAGCAATACACTGCTCCCTACACTGCTCCCCAGGCACCATATATCTGGCCGCCCACTGCTCCTGACACTGGGATGGGTCAAATGCAGAATGTCAATTTCCCCTCGGAGGGACAAACAAGGGTTGCTTCATTCATTTTCATTTCATACACACAGTACTAGGAAAAGCACACAGAAACACAGATAGCTAATCCGTGAAATGATTTCCTCTGAACACCACCTTAGCAAATCAAAATGGATTCATGTGGAGTCTCATTGGAATGTCAAGTGTTGAAACATGCCGAAGGCTGCTGTTGTTTTTAAAGTCACATGTCTTATATCAGCAAAACAAAAATTGGGGTGTCAATTGTGTGTGTAGTGAGGTGTTTTTTTTTGTTTTTTTAACAGTACATTAAAACTTACCCTAACAAGATAATTAGAAACAACGTGTGCAGTGATCCCAGATGTCACTGTAGTTTAATCAAACTTTAAAAAAAAGAAATATATGAAAATGGTACTGTGTTGCTATTAATTTGGAGGTGATGGTTGAAGTGATTGACAAACTGGTGCAGCAGCTAGATACCCTAAACTGATATGCTGTTAATATTATAAAATGAGCATAAGCATTATTTAGCAACTTTAGCACACATTTGATGATGACATAGTGAAGAAAATATTCAATTGAATCTTTTTCATCAGCTCCATTTAGAGAAACCCCTAAAGAGGCAGGTCATAGTAGAAAAACAAACAAAAAGTGCATATTTAATATCATTCAACAAAGGCTGTTTCAGTTGGGCAGTTATGTCAATTTGTAACACCGTTTTGCTTCCTGATTTGACAAGTCTGAATGTGAAAGACACATCTACAATCTGATTATTAGAGATCATATGCCATTGTTTCATTAACATAAATTGACAACAGCACAGAGAAACCAACTCACTCCAGTTCTAACTCCTCAGTAACTTAATTTGTCTTCCTCTCTCCCTCTCTCCATTGTTGTCTTTCCACTCTAACCCGTCCCTGCAGCTCTGTCCTCCTGCAAGCTGGGTCACACAGTGTTGTGGGCGTGCAGTGTAACCTCCCAGCCTCACAGGATGTCATTATGCAGAATACAGGACCCAGTTCACACTCTAAGGAGATCTGCCCTGCTGCCAGCAGCTAGACTGGAGAACTACATTATCATATTCAGGGATACGAAAATTCACCAACTCAGCAAGACCCCTCACCCGATAAGACCAGCTCATGTTGTACTTAATTATTATTGATAGGCAGAGAGGGAGATAGACGGCAGTGACGACAAATAGCAGTTCTAAGTGGCTCTATAATGTGAAAGCTTATGCAATTAGTTTCAATAATGGAGCTTGAGCAAATATTATAGTATATTAAGTGCATTAGAGGGAGAACAAAGGGATTAACACACATAAATGAAATGTATTCTCTCATTGTTTCATGGCGTTTACCTTCTAAAGTACTAGCACCAGATCATTTGACTGTGGGAAAGGCACTCTGTTTCAGTGTTCATTTCTTTCCTTTGCATTTATTAATTCACAGGATAACTCGGGGTGGAATCATTGTGTCTGCTACGCTGTCATCTTCTGGTTCCGGGAAGTTTTTGGTTGAAAAGGTGCTCAGAAGTTTCTTTCTTAGTGACAGTGCCACTATCACTGAGCAGACACGTAGTCCACTACAAAGTCCAACCAGCTCCAGTATTTCAGCCTGAGGGTCATTTAGTTTTGTTCAGTGTTCCTTTCTTTAATTCCCACTTTTTCTTTCAGTCATGCATAAACATTCATTCAGATTCCGATTGTTGATACGTTTCCTAATCTTTACTGTTCTTTAGTTATGGTAGAAAGCTGAAATGGAAATGCTCAAAAGGGACTTTCAGGACCAAGTTTAGTTGCTCTGGTTACTTCTTTAAACATGTTTGGTTGAAAAGGGACTCAGGTGTTCTTTTTCTATGTGACATTGCCACTGGCACTACGCAAACACATGCAGCTCTCTCCAAAGCCTCAGGGTTACTATTTAAAATATGACCATCCCATAGCTACTGCAGTATGACAAAGCAATCCCTCACGTGTCAGCTACACCACAAGGTCAACACTGACGGTAACACAGATATCTGCTGGATGGGTAGGCATACTGGGACTGCTAAAAAGCTATTCCAAACAACAAAGAACAATGAGGTCTTAGAGAAAATAGGATGAAATTGAGATTCAAAAAGACATTTTTCTTTCTTCCCATTAGTATTCTCTTTGGTTGTTTGTATGAAACAACAAAGAAATGTCATCTGTTGATTTTTCTCTTCAGAAACCTCACCCAGAAAACCAACTTTACACAATTAATTTCCCCACAGTCTGCTTTCAATTCCACAACACTTATTTCGACTTGGGAAAAATATATTTTTCATCAATCGTTATTAGGGTGTAGCAGCACACAACTTTAAGGGAAGGGGACAAAGTGTTGTTTTTGTTTGTGAATTATCTATGTGTTTTTATGATGCATGTTGTGATGCAGTGTATGAAAGGTGCTATTAATAACGTTTGATTTGATTTTGGGATTACTGATGTTAATTGAGTGACCATACCACATAGTATATATCATTGTGTCATATGATGTATTATATCCATCTGTTTTAGATTACAATTAAAGTGAGTTTATTCAATACTAATGTTGACCGAGTAGTTTTACAATAATATAGCAAAACAAAACAACAGGAGAACGTCCGCCTGCTCCCCACAATGATCAATTAACAGTGAACAGAAGGTGATTAAAGTAAGGTAAAAATAAACGGCATCACACTGAGCCTGTTTAGTGTTGCTTGAGTGTTTAGTGGTTTGTCACGTTCTAGTCACTTTGCTCAGCGATACTGCTTGTTACAACTTGTACTCGCCCTTCTCGCCATGAACTGTTATTGCTCAGGTTAATGTCGCCCCCCTCCGAAATAACATATTTGGTTCTTGGATCTTGCCGGGCAACCGAGTGGGGCCAGAAAGATCAGTTTTGTTGGCGCTTAAAGCCGCACCGTTACGGTGGAAACACGAAAAACCAGATCTTTATCGGCTCCAGCTCCGGGTTGGTGGAAAAGCAGCATCAGAGGGACTGAGCCATCGTTAACTAAATTATTGACACCTGTGCTTTCTGCTGTGGTGATTAAACGGTTACACTATGAGACAGCCATCAACAGAACAGTAATGCTACATACAGACAGAAAAATGACACTGCCTCGGGAGTCACGCTCACTCTGACCGATAATATAATGTTAAGGTAAGTCTGATTTTTTCCACATTCTAGACAGTTGATTGTATCATATAACAGATAAATCCAGTCTCCAATGTACGGAACAAAGGTGATGTGTGCATGCAAATGGTACACATCAGCATCATCATCAACATTAATTGACTACATGCTATTAATTGGACAGCATGCAACATGGAGTTGGCTGACATTCAAAGGAACACACCAGGTTGCCTGGAGCACCGTGGAGCTCACAGCAGGAGGATGGACAAAATGCCTTGATGCACAACAAAAACTTTCCTGCTGTACAGTCCTCTTGTGATTATTATGTACCTCATTTATTCTGTCTGCATGAGAACAGTGTTAGAAAGGGTAAGAGGAGGAAATAAGGACAACATTGCTTTAGTTGGTACCAAATTGTACAAGGACAAATTCAGTGGTGTTTGTATGAAAACAATGGTCAAAAAAACACCCAGATATTCAGCAATCCACCAAAACTAACACACAAAAAAAATCTTTCTGAAACAACATGTGCATAAAACAGTGCTGAAGAAGGTGATCTTAGAAAAGGAGAAAGGCAACAGTGTACGCATTCTATAAAATGAAGTCCACACTGTGGCATCTTAGATCAGCAGCATTAAGTGTAAAACAAGCTTCCCCGGTCTACACTGTGATCCTTGAAACCTGTGTGAGATGACCTGATAGACCTGTATGACTCATAATAATTTAGTAGGTCTGCAAGGTTTTGTTCACTGAGTGCATTTAATGCTCCATAAACACGGAGCAGAGGCTTAGAAGAGTTTGTTTAATACCATACAACCCCTCCAGATCCTACATGTACAATACAACACCTGCAAAAACTAGGAGCACGTGTTTTTACAAACTTATGTGGCCCCCCACACTGCTGGGATAATATCTCTGAAATGTGATGTGTGTTTTGCTTACATTTTCCACACACACACACACACACACACACACACACACACACACACACACACACACACACACACACACACACACACACACACACACACACACACACACACACACACACACACACACACACACACACACACACACACACACACACACACACACACACACACACACACACACACACACACACACACACACACACACACACACACACACACACACACACACACACACACACACACACACACACACACACACACACACACACACACACACACACTTTGAAAACAAGTGTAAAGTCATAAATCCCTTTCTATCATATGAGCTTGAAAGTGTTAATTTTAGTACAAATTATACCACACTACTGCAGGTTTATCCATTTTAAAAGTGTAAATGATCAGCGTACATCAGTAATGATAAAACACACAGGCATTGTTGTCATTAGTATAATTGAAATGTAAATTCCCATAAAGCAGCTTCAAATACGTGTAATCCCACAGAGTCCTATGGTGGCTAGTTGAATACAGAGAGTTGCACTAAATGAAACACTAATGCATGCACAGATTGTCCAACATCATAATATTTAAGAGGCAAGATCAAAGTGGATATATTAAACGCAATTATGGTATCTATTTACATACAAAGAGGGGCATTTTTATAGCTACTACGGGAAAATGGTGACAGGGTATATTAGGTCTGTTCGTTTTTAACTGTATGTGATGATGGAAAAGGCTAACTGCACCCGAAATGTTTAGAGCACTTCCCAATTATTGGTCGTGCGGCTGGAGGTGACAGATGAATTGTCATGACAGAATAAAAATGTTGGTTTCCTGTCATGATTTGGATGCAACATTTCTCTTTCTCAAGATATATACCTTTCCACTTATACATTTTGTTTTCTCACACACTTGTTCTGTTCCTTTCTCTACACTTCCTGTACTAGTAATGTTTTTTTATTCCAATGTTCTTCTCAGAAGATTGTATTCAACACAAATACCATTGAAAGCAATGTTTGATATTATTGCTTTTGTCGTTCTCCCATTCATTCAGTTCTGTTCTTCCGACATTTTTTTTTTCCTTTCTCTGGCTGATAAGGAAGGTGGATTCAGCTGCTTTCAAGAGGTTGGGGAGGGAACTGAGTTTGCGACTTACATTGTGTTGAAGTTGATGAGTACCTGACAAGAGAAATGCTGCTGTTGTATCTGGCTCTGACTGAACATGCTGAGGCTCTTGGTAATTTGGAATGTGAGTTGGCTTTAGTTTAGAAAACTGCAAATCCTCACACTTCTCAGATTATCTGATTTGAAAGAAAGTTTGATGAATTCAAATAAAGTGATTGAGAGAGAACTGCATTACATTCAAAATTTCAGGTATTGCACAATGTGCAGCTCCTATGTGTTAACTGTTATTTTTCTGTAGGATTTAAAAAAATCTTTGACTCTTTTCTGATTTATAAAGATACATATTGCTGTTACTTAATAGTGTGTCTGATATAGATTATGCCGTTATGGTTAATCACAAAAACAAAATGCATCAAAAACAAGTACAGTAATACAATGACAAAGTCATAGTAGCACTACGGCCAGTGATCGCCCTTTCCACAAAGCAGGGGAGTGAACTAGCCTCATCATCACCTTTACTGTGAAACAGCCGGGACTAAACCAGAGCAGCTGCAGAGCCAGAAGAGAGAGACACCGGTGAGCCCATACCAGCTGTCCTCAGCTCTCCTCCTGAACTCTATCAAGGATCTCAATAAAGCGTAAAGTGAGGCCATAGAACTGAACGTTCTTAAACACTTTATCTTATTTAGTCATTACAATAAAGGCCAATGCCTGCATTAAGGCAGGGATATCTGTAGTGTGCACTAAAGAGAGCAATGGGAAATGAATCACTACATGCAATGAAGGTTTGCAGATGATGATTTTTTCTTCTGCCCTCCTGCATCTCTTATAACCCCTGAAGCCTCTCCTGACTTTGTGGCCAAATCCTCAACACAGCCAGCATGACCCTTATCATCGCAGCAGCAGCAGCAGCAGAGCCTGTCCACACGTGGCACACTACCCAGAACATGATGGAGTTGTGAGAGTGGGTGTTGTTGCTTATGATCTCAGTATGAGTCTAATTAAAGTGCAGACCACTACAGTATGATTCAAGTGTGAAACACAGGGCATTTTTCACAACCTCTCTGACAGGAGAGAGGAAGAGAAAATAACAACACAATTCAATGGAAACAGGCAGCTTCTTTAGAGCTGCTCGAAAAACCAAAAGCTTAATTTATTTGTCCCGCATAAGACAGCATTTTTTTTTATTAACTGACATACATATGTACATATACGGGATACATACACATATAGACATATATACATATACATTAACAGCTTTCTTCTTCATGATGCAACTATATTATTCATGTTATTAGTCTTTTGGTTTAGTACTTTATATTGTAATCTGTGCAGACATTCCAAATAAAACATCTAAAGTATGTTTATCTACAGATACCTCTCCACGGGCTCAAAGCAGGCACAGAGACAAAGAGGTGAAGCTACTCTTAACTTTAAACAGGAGCTCAGACTCCTCTCACGTCCTCTTCTTAGTGCTGCTGACCTGTACAGGCTGTTTAAATAAACTGTGAAACGGCTTTATTTAGCAGACAAGTAGAGCCACATGAGGCTGGACTCTAAAGGCAAAATAAAGCTCAGTTGTTTACTTAGATGATTTAACTTCACCTGTGGCGGTGAAAGGACATTCTGGAGTGCAGTGACCCTTCAATATGAGAACATCATTAAAAACCATTACAGAGCTGGAGAAAGATGCTCACAACAGATCATTATTATCAACAGAAAGAGAGAGGGAGTTCTCATGCACCCGAGTTATAATTTGATGTTGTAATACTACCTGCAGAATGCATTATGCATGACACCACATATTCAGACTATGATATGCAGGTTGTTGAATCATCAAAATGGGAAACTGTGTCTGGGGGAAGATACTTTGCTGCTTTCAAATATTAAAAAGAGTTCCAACTTTCAAATACTTTTTACTTTACCTATTTGTCAAAGCCTTTAATAGCAATCATTCTACACATTGTGTTTACATTTAGGATAATATCTCAATTGTACTATATGTTGAGTGATCAACCATGATCCCTAAACACTTGCCTGAACCGAGTCTAAAACTGTGGCAGCAGTTTCGGTTTGGATTAAAACGGTTCTAAATAAAATGTTAAACTTCCTCTAAATGTACATGTGTGTTCCCTGTTTGCTGATCTTGTGTATAACCCACAAGCTGCAGTTTAAAAACACAAAAGCTATTGAGAGAGTTATTCAACATTAACTCGAGTTCATTTCCAGTCATGTCTTTCCCCTTACCATAAACCATGTAATAAAAAAACTCTATAACAAATTAATATTTATAAATAAGATAGGATTTGTACTGCTGTGGATTTCAATTGTGTTGAATTTAATAAGCCTTAAATGCAGAGGCTGACACGGTTTTACAGGAATCACTGCTGCTAAATTACGGTAATTTAACAGTCATATGAAATATATTACTGCCAGTTAATATAGGTATATAGCATGTGTGTCATCTGTAGAAATTCATTTAAGAATATGATTGTGTTCTTGTGCCTGTGTGTAGACAGTGGACTAGCAACAAATGATACGTACAAAATAGTAAGCAGAGGTAATCCCAAATATCCCCGATATTTGCTGCAGTGACAGGTTTTTCATTCATCCAAACCCAGAAAATCAACATGAAGAGTAATACATGAGCCCAGTGGACATTGGGATGAAAACAATGACATCAACCAACTCTGAGAAAGATAAACTAAACAAATTGAGCCAAATATTAAAAATATATGCTACTTGTTCAGGAACATGAAGCATGTCATGTATCCATGAAGTCGTTTATATGTTTATATGCATTGTATTCACATTTGGATATAGGGTTTATGTGGCTTAGGTGAGGAATTGTTACAGAAAGTTAACAATTTAACATTATTGAATAAAGCGTTTACCTTCAGGCAGACACAAGTTTAGTTATACTCTTTCCTCTCTTCCAGTATCTGTGTCGTTCTGTCTGATTTCCCATGCATATACTCTGTTTCTAAATGTGGGAGTAAAGGAAATGTTCAGGGCAGGGCCTGTGCTAGTCACAGACACATAACACCTGCATATGGAGGAAACCAATTTCCCCAAATGCAACAGATTATTTTGAGCAGAGGGTGAGCAGGAAAGACTGAACCGATGCGTAAATAAGGCTGAAAACTAAAGATACATTTAGCAGGAAGGGAAGAGCTTTGATAAATTAGGATGGACTAAAAGGCAACCAACGTACAACAGAACACTGATCCTACTTTTAATCCATGTCCTGGTATACCCTTCTGACAGACTTGTGTTCTGAAATGTAAAAGGATCATGTTCAGTGCTACAAACCAACTTCTCGCTCATATCTCTTCCTCTCCAGATGTGCTCCAGATGTTGTTGAGGAGCCGACAGATGCTTCTTCGATTCACACCAGAACACTGTGAATAGATTTTCTGAAAAACTAATGACCATACCTGAAACGTAAATATTATTAAGTCTGCTAATCAGTGCAGTATTAGGATTTGAAACCGTGTGCTAATGGGATGCATATCTCCAAAAACATTATGCAGCTTTTTGTTCCATGCATGCATTTATTGTATCCATCTCTGTCTCAAAGACATGATTTAGTGTTTAAGAGATTTTCCTTAATGCCCTTTGTTTAACTTCATTGTTTCAGTCTTAGTTTTTTTACTAAGTCTTTTAAAACACTTTTCTTTGTAAACTCATGCAAATACTTTAGAAATAGTCCAATCTGCATACATCTCTCAGAATCATTTGTCATGTAAATTAACAATTACTCTGCAAGTGCCTCTGCTAAATATGAAGCATGGTGTTGGCTCATTCAAAGCTCTTCCATACGTCACAATCTTATTTTTTACAGAGGAGAGAAAGAAACAAAGGCTAAATATCAAAAATGAAATGTCTTCCCTGCATGAAAAATATGAATGAAATTGAAAAATCAGTGATTTACAGCTATAAAACTGAAATGATCCAAGTTATTCTTTCCACCCCTCTTTTCTTTATTTCAGAGAGATGAATGGAGAAAGACTGTGGAGCCTTTCACACCGAGGCCGACTGGGAGAAGCAGATTAACTAAATAGCTTGTTTATGATTTCATGGGCTTCAGCTAGGAGCTGATCCTTTAAATGTTCCATAACCTCCAGCATACTACAATGTGATGCTGTTTTCTTTATGTGATTATTGTGGTCTTATTATTTCCACTGGGGGATTCAAGGCTTTAGCTCACTTCCTGTCCATCTCCTGTGTTGATTATAGAAATCCGTTCATTCCACAATTTCAAAGCAAGAGTCTCTGTGTCGTCTATGTCGTCGCATCGCTGGTCTATTATTCTTTTTCATGCAGCCTTCACATAACCTGAAAAAAATACTTCCTGTACATACAAGCTGTAGACCCCTAAATGAATAAAACATTACAGCTTTTCAATGCATGAAGCTTTCAATATTAAAGATAAATATGTTCCTTAATTCAAAAAGACCCACATACATCACCCACACTGGTTTTGCTCGAAGGGGGCTAGTGCCAATGTCCTTACATTAGAAGGCTTAGAGTGACTTCCTCCAAATACTTAATATTATATAATATAAATTACTGAACTAAATTGATATTGCATATTTTATAAATTCAGGCTCACACATCCACCATCACATATGATTCTTTGGAGGTCCTTTCTGTTTTATGGGAGGAATATGCAGACGCGTATCCTTTGAAAGCAGCAACTCCAGCATATTCTACATATTGGATTATTTTTAATGTCCCAGGGGTCTGCTCAGAGTTAAAACAAGTGTTCTCTTTCTATGCACCCTGGGCATGGAAAGAGAAATGTGATTGCAAAATGTCACAAATTTAGAAGTACA
Organism: Eleginops maclovinus; assembly: GCF_036324505.1. NCBI lineage: Eukaryota > Metazoa > Chordata > Actinopteri > Perciformes > Eleginopidae > Eleginops > Eleginops maclovinus. The sequence continues at coordinate 8,432,358 of NC_086366.1, read as the reverse complement.
GTTCTCCTTTCATTCAATACTTTATAAAAAGATCATTTTAACAAATTGCCCTGAAGGACACATCTTGCCGTAGAGAGGAATGTGTTATGGTTATCACCAGATAAATCTCCTCTGTTCTCTGTTTATATATTGTAAGTATTTTGCTGTAAATTATTATGCTGCTGTCTTGACCAGGGCTTCGTGGAAGAAGTAACCCCAACCCTACACACGGAATCCCTCTCCTAAAGGACACACCTACATGTTTTACTCTACGTAATGTGTAGCAGAGTTAGACCATCCTACACATAACAGAGAATATTATTAGCAAGACAAAGAAAGTCAAAGCTGCTTCATTAGGAGACATGTAAAATGTTACTCAAACAATTAAGCTTCTGTATCACCTCTATGTGTTTATGTCTACAGTTAGATATCAAAGTCAAACTCTGTTCTGATATCCAGCTGAACTCACAGAGGGAGGCACGCACACAGAACAACAATGAACACATGTCAGCGTGTGTCATGTGGAGTTGAGGTTAGATTCCAGAGAGCGGGTGTAGATCTGTAAAAATTTGGATAACACTTCTCTGTTATTTAGGGAATTCATAACAGTAATGCCTGTAGAGCCAGCGGCATTTTAAGACTAACCCCGCATATTTGAACAGCAGAATCATGAAATATTTGTGGAACATTTTGACACAGTGGGGTTTTTTTTGGGGGGGGGGCGTTAATTATTCACAATCATTACACTCTGTTCCACTCATGCATATTTTAGATACAACCGTGCATATGTTTTTCGCAAGTTTTGCATGTGAAGGAATGCAACTAAATATTTCCTTGAAAGCTGAAATGTGTCAGACTCGCGGGAGATCAGTGTTTACAGCATGCAGTCTATGGTTTACAGCACTTCACCTGTTTAACGCTGCCTACAGGGAAGAACACAAGAAGCCTTTTATCAGTGATGCTTGTTTTCTTTAGTGCTGGACTGTATGTGTGTGATAACTTCAGCCAGAGTCTGGCCTATGAAATATGCAACAGCCAGACATAGGGTGAAAGGCTTGAATCCAACCGGGAAACCGAACAGATGTCTGGCTGTATAAAACAGTGGACATAATTTAAATGGAGGAGTGGGCTAAAATGTGGCAGAAAAAAAACTATTTTGGGGGCTGTAATATAATGTAAAACATGGAAAATAGTTTGCATCATTTAATTATATGAACTCAGGAAATCATGGTCTGTAGCACTGGGAGGATTTCGGTCCATTTCTTACCCTCACTTTGTCACTCACTAAATGTACTATCTTTTCCAAAACGTTATTGCAGCTCCATTAAGCCACTTCCAGGTATACTTGGTCAGCTTTGAAAAAACAACAATAAAATGCAGACAATATCACGGCTGGGAAATACAAGACTGGAATTTGGTGATTTGGAGAATGTTATTTTTGCTTCCTCCACTGAGTTGACTTTCAGAAGTAGTAGTATTATGCACCAGTCATCATTGTGTATATCCAGTTCTCAATAAAACATTGACTGCTGTCGTGTGCAACATATCGACATGCTTGTTAGCATCCTATACATGACAAATGCTCTACTCTGACTTCCACAATAACAGAGAGCTTCATGGAGTAGAAACTTACATTGTGAAGAACCATTAGTTCAATATTAACAATCATTCAACAAACACTTGCTGTAATGATTAACAGCAGAGAAGTAACAAAACACAGATTCTTCCTTGAGAAAGAATAGAAACAGGCAACTCCGCAATACTCAAATATATGTTCACATGTCCTTGGCTGTCATATAATATGTTGACAGCTACAGTTTGCATTGGGCTTAAAAAAAACAAATGGAATAGAGAAACTTTAAATCCTCTTTACTGACAAGCTGTTCACTTCTGTTGCCAGCAGTCCTGATGCCGAATTTGCACTGAGAGTGATTTCATGATGATGTCCAACTGAGCTGCCAATCGATCCCTGTGTTTCTTTGGTTACTCCATTACCAGCACAACTTTCAGGCTTGAGCTGCTACAGGCTGAAGAGCTTCATTATTGTTGACATTCAATTACAAAAGCAGACAGGTGATGGAATAAATGTAGTGATGTTGTGAAATTGCAGGTAATTAAAAACAGTGACGCACAAATATACAGAGACCTCCTGGACTATTGCAGGGCTGTCATCGCACACAAAGCAGGTCATTGCAAGTGATCAGGGAGAATGGGCTCATCAACATGGTTTTAATCCCAGTATAGATCAATGGCTTTATTTTCTAAGCACTTATCTAGATTGTAGACTTCTTGCAGCTCACCTCTGGCAGCCCTTACATTCTTCCAGGTAAGCTGAGAAATTACTTCTCTGGGCTCAACATCTTCAAACGGTCAGTTGTACAAAAGAGAAAATCTAAGTAGGTAAAGATCAGTATGTGAGCTCCTGTTAGCAATTCCACTGATGCATGCATGGTGTAGTTTGAAGACAAATTCCTCTGTGGACCAGATGGATTCCTCCTTGCTCTCTGCACCACCCACATATTATTCAATACACAGCATACGCTAATCAGTGCTAACAGAGTCTGAGCACAGTATGCAATTAGGTGACCAGCCTCAAGGCCTTTTGATTAAATCACTGATTATTGACAGATTTCTTTCCAAGCCCCTTGTTTTATCAGAAACAATAAATAACCCCTGCAATCGGTTCAATCCAATGATAAACTGTGTGTCTGTGTGATGACTGATTATGATGGTAATTATCTATTGGATCAATTTTTGTTCATGGCGTCAGCATTAATTGATTCTTTGAACTAAAGTATTTTACAACAGCTGTCCTCGACAGTAATCGCCATCACACACACACACACACACACACACACACACACACACACCATGCAGATAACTCTTTACATTCAAGCAAAACAGATTATGTTAAGCTTCACAAAGCAAATGAAATGCACACATGTATAGCTTATATTCTACTATATAAATAAATAAATATAGACTATAGGCCACTCGAACACGCTCAGATAAAAATGCCACACTGTTAATAAGCACATGTTTTAAAGCATGTGCCGAAGTGTAAAGAAAGAAAGTCCACTAACTGCCATTATTTAACGGAAGACTACCACTGGTAAAATCAGAACGAAACCAGCTGCATGGATCACCAAAGTGGCTCTCATTATGCTGCTATGACAAGAGAAAGACTATAGCAACAATTCAAAACTCATCAGGAAAAAAGCAAAACAAGTTCACCTTAATACACTAAGACCAGCCTTGATACTAACCACGTTGCTGCAGCTGGAATGAATCTATTTGTGTTATAATGTCATGGTAAACAATACAAACTAAACACAATAATACTCAAAGTGTTTAAACACATACGGAAAACACCTGTGCTGGCATTGTAATAGCTGAGACAGCTGTATCAGATACATTTTTATGTTCATTAAAGTGGAAACGTCCATTAGGGTCTGATTCTGTTTATAATAGCTGAGGAGTCTACCACAGGTAAACACTCAGCCACGTTGGGACTGTGTGATTCAGTAAAGGTCCCCTATTGTGCAAAATTCACTTTTTGCTGTCTTTTATATATAAATGTGTGTCCCCGGTGTGTAAGGAGACTCACAAAGTGTCAGAAAATACAACCCTCTTAGCCACATCTCTAAAAATGGGGATACAACAGAGCTGATCCAGAATTGCTGCCGATATGACATCATATCGGAAATGTGGACTGGCTTTACATTGAACTCCTGGCAACGTCCCACCCACGTAACACCTACCAACATATCGTCTGCAATATACAGTCGCGAGCTGAATCCCCTCTGCAGCACCTCTGTGTCTCGCAGAATGTCTGCAGGAGGGACTTAGAGTTGTTGTATATGGGCCATTCTACCGAATTGGTTCAAAGTCAGGTTGGGAAAATGTTTGAAATGTATATGTTTTATTCCCAAAACTTTGACTATATATATATATTATATATATATATATATATATATATATACCATTTAGTCCACACAACACATTTATTTTAAAATGATGGGATTGGACTGCTTCTTACCATTCAATTTTGTCACTACCAAAATGATCATGTCACTACCGAAACTTTACCATATGTTTCGGTAGTGACTGTTTCGGTAGTGACAATTCTAGCTAACTTTGAGCATAACTAAAGAATGCTAGCATACATGTCTTTGAAGAGGGGTACACTCATAAAAACATAATATTTTGCATAAAACCCCAAAAAGTTCTCTTAATTGAAGAGAATATGTGTTTGGTAGTGACAATTCTTATGGTTACATGCCGATTTTCAGACTTTGGAACATATTTATATAAAAAGTATGGGATTCTGCTACTTACCATTCAGCCATGAAAGTTTGAGATGCTGTAACACTTCCCAATCCAAAATGCAGGGGGTGTGGCTAAAAACCAGGCTCAGCCAATGGACTAAAACTCTTGTGTTTCGGTAGTGACATGAAAACTGGGGACATGATTTTGAGTATAGTTTTTTAAGTTAAAGATTAAACCCACAATAATTCTAAATATTTCAACTTCTGTTTAAACGTAATCATAAAGATATTTGTAATCACACCATTGAACAAATTCTTAAAATTGTTATTTACAGACTTCCCAATATAAAGTACCCTATAAATGATGAGTTTGTATATATTTAGCTTATCACTATCTCATTTAATGCCTTGGGATTACATATACCATAACATGTTCTTAGTAAATATCTTTGACTAAAGACTTAATTGTTTTGTTAAATTATTTTTCTTGTTGAGGGACTGCACTTTGAACCAATTCGATAGAATGGCCCATATATAAAATACATACGTCACTGTTCTACTGGTAAACATCGATTAGTGTTACAGAAATCATGCTTGATGTGGTTTGGAACATAATATGGGGTTTAATCACGGCAGCGTTTAGCTGAGTATCTCCATTAGAAACGTCTCTCTTCAGACATAGAGCTGCATGCGCTCCAAAGGGGCGCGGCCAGCAGCAGCTGATTTGCATGAAAGGGAAAGTCACAGAATCAGCACTTTGGAAAACGGGGCTGAAACAGAGGGATAGGGGTCATGCTAAAATGCATTGTCTGTTTGGTATTTTGAGACATGTTTTATATATATATTTGAGACCTATAATATATGCTATAAAAGAGCATAATAGGAGACCTTTAAGGGAGATGTGAGGAGATTAAGGATCCAATGAGAACAGAGCTCACTGACAATCAGTCTGCCCCTTGCTGCCTCCGGTCTCTGTGACTCAAGAAGTAAAACAACAATACCTCATTAAAACTACACAATTTAATTTGCCCTAATTCATTTGATGAGTCTTCTACAAAAGGGTATCCATGCCACCTCGATGAACAGTGACACACCAGACTACAAGCCTCAGTCAGCTTGGGGAGCAGCAGAGCAACATGAAGGAGCTTCATCTTCAACCATGTGTGCTATCAAAACAACTGCCTTTTAATTTCATGTTTTTGATATTCCTGTACACCCTAATCTCCACCTTATCAATCAACACTTTGAATCCTGCCGTAAACAGACAAAAAAACAACAACAAAAGACAGAAATATATCTTGCTCCTGACTGCTTTTCAGCTGACCTCATTGATTGCAATTGAAAAATAAGCATATACAAAGCACACCACATAATAAGTTAAACCATTGAGGATGCAAGAGGCCATAAGGGCATAGGAAATTGCAGCGATGGTGAAAAATTGAGTGGAAATATTTAATAACTCATAAAGTAAACAAGACAAGAAGTCTGAACTGAGCCCAAAACATCAATTTCTGCAATGAGTAACATAACACCATCTCAATTATCCTTAATGTATTTGCTTGTCCTGAGAGTCAGCATCAGTCTTGCTGAATCTTTATTCAAACATCCAACCATACATAATACGGGAAAAGTTAATTGCAGAGTCATTCTCAAACTGAATAACTGAGAATTGCCGATTGCAGCATCGACTCTAAAGACCCAACGATGATTTCTTACTCAAAGTCATTTTATCATTCAGTCCAGCTGAGATGCTTCTGTCACTTCATTACCAGACTGCAGACTTCCTTTTAAAGAGGATACTGATGTACTGACAGTGTGGAGAGCACCATTATTTACTGCTGACATTTAATTACAAAGCAGACAGGAGCAAACACAAACATTGGAAACAAATATTATTCCTCTCCAGGGCTGATTCTCCTTTCTTTGCCTGTTACTTGTTGTCACAAGTTCTTGTTTTATCCCTCTTGCTCCCTTTTTCACATGCAGCAAAGACTGTCAACCAGCCAGTATCAAAGTGTCTACAACCTGACCAATATATTTAAAACAGGTGGATGACATCAGGAAGGTGGTCAGGTGGTAAGTAGACAGACGGAGATAACTGTCAAATGTGTTAGCTTCTTGATGTATGACAGAGACGACATTATAAATAGCTCATTCAATCTGACCAACAATTTCAAATAAAACATTAATAAACAAAACACAGAAGAGCGTTATCTGTCCTTTGCCGTTACTTCTGAGACACATTAGCTACATAACTGTACAATGAGCCAAGAGGTTAGGCTTTCTTTGGATCTGCAAAATTGCCCTCCTCTCAACAAATGTAGTATTAATTTAAATATGTAACATTTCAATATATACCAGTATGGGCTATAAATGTACATATTAGTTAGTGTGTTGGTCTCTTACTTTGTTGGTTGATTGAGAACAATGAAAGAACATCCTTATAACATGTAAACAGACATAATAACTGCTTCTACAGGAAATATTGAATATACACAAGCTAGCAGGATAAAGAGCAGATCAACGGGAACAACAACCTTTTTAGTATAAGATTACAAAACTAAAACCTAAAACCTAAATGGCAGCATGGCTCTCCATCAAAATCAAAAAATGTCCTTTTGTGGCAGGAGACTAGGCGCACCAAGAAACATCTAGGGAACCGATATGTCAAAGACAGAAAATAAATGTAAAGAAATCCAAGAACTGCAGAGTTTAGACATTGAAAGGCGAGCCATTTAAAAGAAAAAGAAAAAAGGTTTCAATCCTAAAGCACAAAGTCCCAAACTGAGGATCCAGTCTGTCTCAGGATGATGAAACATCTTTTTGATGTAGAAAGCAGAAATCTTGCAGCTTGTATAAAGAGGCATGGTATTGTTTGTAACCCGAGCTATGCAGATATGACAGTTAAAAACCATTTGATGTATTCTCCGTGTCACCAGCGATTAACAACTTCCTCTTGCACAAGTCATTCTGATGTCGTAGTTGCAGCAATAAACCTGACAGACTAATCAGCTCTAACTCAACTCTCCTTCAGTGTGGCTGCCAGTTGGAGCAGCAGCTCATTAGCAGAGAAGCTGACAATGTGAGTAGACATGGCAGTTTGTAGGCTGAGGTAAGAATTAGTGTTACTCATATTGGGAGATGTAGGAGCTATTCATCACTTTCATCACACTAAATTGTGTTGCTGATATATTTTCCATTATGTTCACGATCATTAACACATGAGGTACAGGTAGACTGTGTGAGAAAGTTCATCAACATTCCCCGCTTGTTTCACACCTCATTTGAATTTGAGACTTTGATGAGAAGGAAGTGTTTTCCTCAAAACGTTCCAGGAGCAACAAAAAGAGGAAGCAATAAAGGTTCTGCAAATGTAATCATACAAGTATCCCCAATGTAACAGAGTAACCCTTTGCTATACACACTGCATGCCGTTAAGTGACATTCATGTATAGTGCGAACTGTACATCATGTTCAATGTTTCCAATGTAACTTAATCCAACAACAAGTGTGACATTGAGAAAGTAATGGGATGGCACTGGCTTAAGAAACAGTTCATTTGAACAGGATGCAGTCCAAACTGCAAATACTCCCAAGGCAACCACAGCGTCTGCATGCTCTGTTAATGGAGGTAAAAGCCAATCTAATTCCATTATCAGGCAGTTTAAAATTCATTTCCTCCATAATGAACGGTCATCAGCTCACCACCTGCGGGTGCGGTGTTGCTCAGTGATCTAATAATATCAGACAGGTGTGAAGACAAGCAGGATGAAACAGCTCTGCTCCACTCCACCAGTGCAGACAAGGACACCTGCATCAAGAACACATGCATATAATAAAATCATACAAAAGCTACACTGATCTACTTCGACCTCTGATTTTTATCATTCATATGGAATCTAACATCTCCTCTCTTCATCCCAGTGACTTTTTAGTGAGACAAACCAAAATGAAGAGTTTACACAGAATACAGTATGAATTGCCTAACTTTAAACACACTTTTTTAATTAATAACACTTACCCATAACAGCATTTTAAAGTCTAAAACATGGAATGTAACACATTGGGAAATGTCAGTGAATGTTTTCCCGTTATGTCAGTATCAGTGAAATCTTAACCAGCGGTGAGGTATCTCTGAGCAGTTAAATCATTTGTCCTGAAAACTGTCATCAGAGCTCAGCTGGTTGACTTTCATATCTAATTTAGGTATATTCAAGGTTAGCTTCCGTGTAAGAAATAAATGAAACTTTTACCAGACGCATTCCCACTGAAATGATGTGCACAAAGTCCAGCTTAATAACCCTTTCTAATAAATTGGACAGATGGATTAGATACCATTAGATGATGGATCAGTTTCACTAAAAGAAGCAAAGAACTGATTGAGGTACCAACCTGTTAAAGAGAAAGTGATACAGTTAAAAAAAAACTGATGTGACAGCATGATGAATGTTTGCCAAATATGTAAACATATACATTTTGCCGGCCGATTATCGAACCTCAGATTGAAGAGGAACAATGCGGTTTTCGTCCTGGTCGTGGAAAGACGGACCAGCTTTTCACTCTTGCAAGGATCCTCAAGGGGGCCTGGGAGTACGCTCATCCGGTCTACATGTGCTTTGTGGATTTGGAGAAGGCGTATGACCGGGTTCCTAGGGAGTTACTGTGGGAGGTGCTGCGGGAGTATGGGGTGAGGGGGTCTCTGCTCAGGGCCATCCAATCTCTGTACTTCAAAAGCGAGAGCTGTGTCCGGGTCCTCGGTAGCACGTCGGACCGATTTCCGGTGAGGGTTGGCCTCCGCCAGGGCTGCACTTTGTCACCAATCCTGTTTGTGATATTCATGGACAGGATTTCGAGGCGTAGTCGTGGGGGAGGGGGTCTGCAGTTCGGTGGGCTAAGGATTGCACCACTGCTTTTTGCAGATGATGTGGTCATAATGGCTTCATCGGTCTGTGACCTTCAGCACTCAATGGATCGGTTCGCGGCCGAGTGTGAAGCGGCTGGGATTAGGATCAGCACCTCCAAATCTGAGGCCATGGTTCTCAGCAGGAAACCGATGGACTGTCCACTCCAGGTAGGGAAGGAGGCCTTACCCCAAGTGAAGGAGTTCAAGTATCTCGGGGTCTTGTTCTCGAGTGAGGGAACAATGGAGAGTGAGATGGGCCGGAGAATTGGAGCAGCGGGAGCAGTACTACAGTCGCTTTACCGCACCGTTGTGAGGAAAAGAGAGCTGAGCCAGAAGGCAAAGCTCTCTGTCTACTGGGCCATCTTCGTTCCTACCCTCACCTATGGTCATGAAGGATGGGTCATGACCGAAAGAACGAGATCGCGGATACAAGCGGCCGAAATGGAATTTCTCCGCAAGGGTGGCTGGCATCTCCCTTAGGGATAAGGTGAGAAGTTCAGTCATCCGGGAGGGACTCGGAGTAGAACCGCTGCTCCTTCGCGTTGAAAGGAGCGGGTTGAGGTGGTTCGAGCACCTAGTGAGGATGCCACCTGGGCGCCTCCCTAGGGAGGTGTTCCAGGCACGTCCAGCTGGGAGGAGACCAAGGGGTAGACCTAGGACCAGGTGGAGGGATTATATCTCTTCGCTGGCCTGGGAGCGTCTTGGAATCCCCAGGTCAGAGCTGGCTGATGTGGCCAGGGAAAGGAAAGTTTGGGGCTCTCTGCTGGAGCTGTTACCTCCGCGACCCGGACGGAAAAGCGGGAGAAGATGATGGATGGATACATTTTGCAATATTAAAGCCTAACAAGCAGACACTGTTGATACAAGGATGCCTGTGCAATGCAAAATAAACTTTTAATGCTGATTACATTCATTGTCAAGGCAGTCCCTCAACCTAATATTAACATGTTGAATTGCAGTCTCAATCTTTGTGAAATTAAAGTAAATATGTAGTTATTCTGAACAGGCATTATGCACCATCTGGAGGTAGTTGTGTTTGTCATCATTTGTTTACTTTTTGAATTATGGTTTTAATTTAAAATGTGTTGTTGTCTAATTTGAACATCACTTTGTCACACAAACTCAGTTTTCTTTGTTGCTTCAATGAATAATTCAAACAGTACACACCTAAAAATGAAATTAAAATGATTCATCACAGAGTTGAACATTAGTAGATGAAATTGTCACTGGATTTCACTTGAGAGAACCCTCACAAATGCCGTTAGACACAGTGGCAGACAGACACACACGTAAAGCTGAGTGGACACAAACAGTCTGTCCCCCTGTGACCTTCAGATTTTTTAAATTCACTAGATTAGAGCATTTTCAGAAGGAGGAAGACGGAGAGGGAAACATAGCTCAGCTTTCATTCAGTGTAATTGTGTGACACAAACCAAGGATACATTCTAAAGCAGCACTCAGAAAAAAACAGACTGCATGGAGACAGAATATAAGAGCAAGTCTCTGGTGCACCACATACTGACACACAGTAGACAGTGTAGACTGATGGGAGCCTGAAGCAGTGTTATTCTACCGTAATAGGTTCTCGTTTAAAAAAAAAATATGCTCATTTATATAGCTCTTGTGGTCTTAATACATACATCTCTCTAATATGTACTCATAATTAAATTATTGTAGACATAATGTGCATTTCAGTGATAAGTACTAGAGTAACTCATCCATCTAAAAGGACAGAAATGCACCTGGCCCTTTGGTTTACAACAGGTTAAACACATTGCATTACGAAAAGTACCAGATGGCATCATTACCTCTAAGAGACCAGATGGGGTTGGATAGAATAGCCATACAATTAACATTCAAATGTGTCCAGTGCAGATGAAAAAGAGAAAACTGAAAATAAATACCCAGCCCTCTTAAGATACGAGTCAAATGAAGGATGATAAATAAACGAATGTGTAGGAAGATGCTCATGTGGTCTGACTGCCGAAAGTCTCCTGTCTTGGAAACACCAAAACATGCATAATTACATTTCTTTGTGTTCCTTTTTTAGTACTTCCTCCATACAGAAACGGATTGATGTTATTGCTGCTCTGCACATAAATGAATACTGACAGAGGCCATGTTGAAGTCCCCAGCCTGCAGAAAAACAGAAATTCTCACAGAGCGACAGCCAAACAAAGCACATGGAAAAATGCTAAATAGAATAAATATTTTAGCCCAAAACATTATAATAATTATAATAATTCAATCCTACTGAGCCCACTTGTTTTTGAAATTCCTGCTGTTCTAAATCAATATGCGTTATATTAGTTAGATGAAAAAGGGAGGATCCAGCTCATATATCTCACGGGCAGAAATGGAGGTTTACAGAATCATCAGTGGAACACAGTGCCTGGTCTCATCAGCACTGAGACATATCGGAAGAGTCAACCTATCTGTGTCACAGGTGGAGGGGGGAGGGGGTGGGGGGTTCAGCTGCCTCTGTCATTCAGCATTAAACTCTAATCACCAGCAAACGTTACACTAACACTAGCATAAGTCTGGGAGTCATTGTGTGCAATTATTCAGCAGAATATTTCAACAACAAGTAAAAGGCCAAACTATTAATGTTTAAAGTTTATGATAGTCCCATCGGGTGTGTAATTAAAAACACAGTCACGTTAAGTTAATTATGTAGTCACATAAATTAATTAACAGGAGTCAAACATATAAAGATTTCTGATGCAGTCTGAATGGCTCGTCTTCCCTGTTGGATTTTAAACAGGAAGTATTCATCTAAAGCAGTTTGTGATATGATCCAGAGTCTCGGCATGGTAAGAGATGTAGCTAACCAAGATTAAATAGTTCACATGAGGTTAAAAAATAATCTCTTCATGCCCATCCTGCTTCATCTAATCAACCTCATCTTTTAAGTGTTTCCTTGCCTTTCTTCACATGTCTTTTTGTTTGTGTGTATCTTTCCTTACTTGTTCAAACACTCCACCACTCTGCCTCTGATCATATCTTGCTTCAAGTTCAAACACAATTTCCACTCCACGGTTTATTTAGGCGGTCCTCTGTTTTTCCAATAGAGAGTTGTTGCTCGAATCTTCTTCAACACAACTCTTATATGCATGACCCCTCCTTCGTTCAGGTCTTGTCTTCCTCAAACTTAGGAGCTCATAGAAAGTTCTGAATTGGATTACATTTGGAGGGGAAGTCTATGATTTTTTATGAGATCACCGTGCCACTGTATATATGTTCTTCCATTTAATATTTTTCTGACTAAAGGAAATATAGTGAATAGAGAACAAACACTATGACCAAAGTTGTTTTATCCGACGCAAACATATATCATTGTAAAGATTAGAAACAGTGTGTGTTTAAATTGGGGAATTCATTTTCTCCTAATGATGCCATTTCTCATTTTGTCTGCCAACTGTGATGCATACAAATTGCAGCATGTACTCTGGTCTCTCTGTCTCATCTCAATAATCAACACCACCTTTCTACAAGATTTAAGAGCAATGCTGTTCCTGCTGCACAGACCCTCAGCCTGTTGAGGTCTGACTCTGGTTCATCTGCTGCCTCCCCCTACACGTCCTACTGGCTGTAGCTCACAGCTGTTTACTGGCAGGGAAACTGAATCACTTATGTTAACAAGGGGAGAGTTTATCAGTCAGCACACACTGGACTGACACAGAATCTGGCACAGAGACCCGTACACAGCCAACGTTTACACAATTATCGCAATCCTCCATATCAGCATAAGCATGAAGTATTGTGTACATTTAGATCAATTTGATGCAAACAAAAACACAAAGACACCCTCGGAGGGTCACAGAGCAAAGTCATTTCCATTTTCTTGAACCCTACTAAAAGTATGTGTGGCATTTGACAGAACTTTAGAAGCTGTTATTAAAACTTCATCTAAATTTGACTAATTCATCCATACGTTTTCCTCTTTTAGAAGCAGAACTTCAGAGCGGAAGTCCAGCAGTAACCACGTTGTGTTTGAGTGCAGTGGAACAGGTGCAGCAACCAGAGGATATCTTATGTTCTCCACAGAAATATATATCTTACTGCATGATGCACTTTAGAAAATTATGTGGTGGGGATTATTTATTTTGGAAAATGGACTCAAGAAAAAACTATATTGAATGTGCACCTCTAATTTGAAGCGATACATCTCTATTGGAGATACTCAGACATTCTTTGCTTCATCCTTAAGGATGCTGACTTATCTCAATGACATCAGTAAAGATCTGCAGTGTATGGCTGCTCTGCTGGACTACAAGTTAGCCCATAAGAAAATGTTCATGCATTTGATGTTATTAAAGCAGCTAGACTCGCATACCGTATCCAAGATTGAAGCTGACATCCTTACTGGTATATTACTAATAAAGTGTATGGCCCTAAAGCCATATTTTTTTTATTTTTAGCAAAATGTTAAGGTCTACGGATTTTTTATTTATTTTCAAATGAATATTTATGGAGAAATATTTGAATTTGGTAATACGAGGGTGAAAGTTGTGACACCTGGAGGAAGAGATTGTTCTAATCTCTCCGCCACACTTCAGTTATCCTCTAATTAACATTTATGCCAAAGGCTAAAAGGACCTTAAACCAAATGAAGCATTCAGTGTGGCTCATTTTAAGATTAATGTCTCCAGGAAGACAAAAGTGCATGACTTTAACACACCTCATAAGGTAAATACTGACTTCAAACCTGCACTCTCAAATAGATTATGATTGCATGAGTATTGGATTAAGCCAGGAGTTTTACCGTCTTAAGAGTGACTTGGTGTAGCATATACAGAATTGTATAGAGTAATGTACTATTCTTATTAGAAATATTGCACCAATCTGTCCTGTACGACAATAATGTGCAATCACAAAATAAATGCTATGAAGAAAAAGTAAATACATTGGTTTTGAAAGGATCGAGCTGCTACTTTATCTCCTGATTCACAGCCATCACACAAAACATTAACAGTACAAGACAAATAGATTTACCACAAATTGTAGCACAATGTCCTTTCCACAAAATATTTCTCCTCGTTCCAAAGCAGTCAAAACACACTCAGCTACTGCCACCCCATAATGAAGGAGTAATCAAATAAAATTCCACGTGTCAGTACTTCTATTAAAACTAAATACTTTCAACACCACACATGAAGTTCTTTGATTGTGTTTTCAATTCAAACAGTGCTGGTCTTTTACGTTTTACTGAACCTGAAATAAAGACAAAGAGGAGGATGTGTTGGAACATCTCATTGACTAACTGCTCCATCAATCAAAGAGCGCAGAGCAGCGGGGAGAACTGCGAAGATGCTTGAGTCAAGCAGACAAAATCATTTTGGCTGAAAAACAACTAAAATATTTAATGTGTAAGTGACTTTGCTGAGAATGTGCAACAGTCTTTATGTGACTGGAGACTTTAGCACTGAAATGATTGTATATGATGTTCTGGTCCAATAAATAAACAAGTTGGATCAACTAAACGAAACTTGGGTGAGACAAACTCTGTGCTGAACACCCAGCATTGCAAATTAAAGCATTTCAATGATGTACAGTGTATTTCAGCAAAGCCAAAAAGGTGTTAACAACATTGAGGTCTGTGTATGTCAGGTGTGTGTTAAAATGGCAGAGCCTCTCTAATCCAGACTGCATGGAAGGAAAACTAATGAGCCAAAGATTCACGCAGAGGCTCACATTAAAAACTGATTTCAAATGAACCGAATGGAATATAAACATGATCAGCATAGTGATACACTCCATCAGAGGAGATTTGTTTTAGAACTGAAAACATTAAAGAGCACCCGCATGGATCACTGGAGAGGAGACTGATGGTGTTTTCATACACTGATATATTTCCCTTATTGAAAAAATGTAATCGATGAACTGTCCTCTATTGCAGGTAACAACATAGGCATATGAGTATAATAGTGCAAGAAGACTGAATCGACAGAATGCCAAATGAGGTTCATCGAGTATTTCAAACCATTGACTCTGATGGTGACATCTTATCCCCCAAGCCAACAAACAAAAGTTTCTAATTTTTCTCAGCTCCACTTGTCCATAGCTCTTTGAGATAGAGTGGGAGAGCAGAAGCCGGAGCCAGATCCTTAATATTCCAGTGCTGGACGACGTGCAAAGGATGGAAAACTGAGCTGAGAGAAAGATTTAATCTACCTTCCTTTTATGTGTAGCTATACTATTCACTTCCTCTCTGTATCTGTTCTCTTGCCAGTGACGTACAAATCAATCCGGGCTTCATTAGTTTTAGTCGTGCTGCCGTTCCATTTTATTTGGCACATCCATTATGCTGGATTCAGGTTGTATTTCATAAACAAACCTTGGTTAAAGGGAAAAGAAAAATGAGACTCAGAGCTTGTAATTAATTTGAGGTGGAACGGTGAGAGATAAAATGTTTGAGGCAATGTTTCTTTTTTTCCTAGGATGAAATATAGTGACTGGCTGAAATGATTACTTCAAAAAACTCACGGATAATATTTACTTGTGCTTTAAGAGCTAAAGGCTCTATTGATCACAGAGGTTGAGAGGGAAGGGAAGAGCAAAAATAAGTGAAGAGTAATACGAAAGCATCACACAAACAGACCATGCGCAACTCATGACCCCTGCTTGTTTTATCAATGTAACCTTGTCTGTGACAATTTCCTTTAGTATGACTTTTTTTGGGTGGCTTTGAAATGACCTTTTACACATTCACTCTATTAAAATCATTACTTTGAAATTACATTTGCAACATCTGGCATTATTTGTCTAATGGAAATTGATCCTTCAGTGTAAATTTAACTGCATTTCTATGAATAACTTTGGATAGACTGCTGGACAGATCTGTTGTCTTTTGTTAAGCAGAAGCACCCAGCATGCATGTGATTTTTGTTCAGCGGAATCCTGACTTTTTTTTCCACAAAAGCTGGAATCAATGCATCACTGCTGGAGCAAAGGGTGGCTGTGGACTGAATTATAATCCTTTCATCTTCCTTTTCACTGGTAGAATAACAGTGAAGAAAAACATGGATACCCTCAGCGAGATATTGTGTTGCGGTGCAGACAGCGAGGAGTATTTATAACAATAATGGCATGCGGTATGTGGGGAACACTCACACAACCATGCAGCACCCCAGTCTAATGTCGAAATGCATTAGCAGCCATCAGTAACACAGTACATTTAACAGACTGCTGCCTCACAGCCAGTAACACTGTCAGCATGTGTCCATATGACCATTCATCTATACAGTGAAACAAAACGGCCAGACTGAGTCTCTTTCACTGCAGAGAGTCAGGACTGTGAAGCACCTACAGGCAGAGTGCTGGACTAGAAACTGTTGTCAAATCAAACCTCAGCACAGCAGGAAACCAGCAACATGAAAGATAGCCCAGTCTAATGAGTCAATAGTTCTGCCTTAACCCTTGTATTATGTTAAGGGTCAATTTGACCCATTTCAGTTTTTGTGTTGACCAAAGTACTGGTTATCCTTTCTTTTTCTTGATGAAATTTGGTGACTTTTCATCATCTAGGGTCATGAACTGGTGTGTAAAATCTGGACACTTTGATGTGTAGTGGAATGTCTGTGCAGAGTTTGTATACAAAGATGATGTTGCGGGTCATTTTGACCCTGACACTTTAATGTGGGTAAATAGCTGTTCAGATCCAAAATAAACATGTCTCTTTGATGTACTTTTTACTTTGATGTACAATTGTTTGTATTTTGATTGCCTCTGAGACCCAGAGCCAGGTGTGTGAAGAGAGGGAACTTTCTCACACTTGTCCTTGTCACTGTTCTCATGTCATCTCTTTGACAAACTCACCAAAAATGAGCTCCAGAAGGACGGCAGCTGAGGAGGCTTTATCACAGATTTTGAACTGGGATAGTGATGTAGAGGAAGATATTTCAGAACCAGAGGATCTTTCAGAGACAGAGGACAATGTTATTGCTGATCCAGATTGTCAATTTTCCTACGATGAGGAGGATTCAGAGGACGAGTCTGCCGTTGTTCCTCCAACAGATGAAAACCAAGGAATGCAGCAATCATCATCCACAGAGGGGACATGGGCATCTAAGGACGGTAATATAAAATGGTCAACATCACCACACCCAAGCCGAGGCAGACTGTCATCTTCCAATGTGATCAAAATGACTCCCGGTCCTACAAGATTTGCTGTCACACGAGTTGATGAGATTCAATCAGCATTTCAGCTCTTCATATCCTCACCAATAGAGAGGATTATACTGGAAATGACCAACTTGGAGGGGAGACGTGTGTTTCAAGAGAAATGGAAGCCACTGGATCAGACTGACTTGCATGCTTACATTGGAGTTCTGTTATTAGCTGGAGTGTACAGGTCAAAGGGAGAAGCAACTGCAAGTCTATGGAATGAAGAGAATGGAAGGCCAATCTTTCGTGCAACAATGTCTCTGGAGACATTCCACATGATATCTCGTGTGATCCGCTTTGACAACCGCGACACCAGAGCTGGTCGACGTGAAAGAGACAAACTAGCTGCGATCAGAGATGTGTGGGATAAATGGGTTGAAATTTTACCTTTGTTGTACAATCCTGGTCCCCATGTTACTGTAGATGAGCGCCTTGTTCCATTCAGGGGGCACTGTCCTTTCCGACAGTACATGCCCAACAAGCCCGCCAAGTATGGCATCAAAATATGGGCAGCCTGTGATGCAAAATCCAGCTATGCATGGAATATGCAAGTATACACTGGAAAGCTACCTGGAGGAACATCTGAGAAGAATCAGGGGATGCGTGTGGTGCTGGAAATGAGTGAAGGGCTGCAAGGTCATAACATCACATGTGGCAACTTCTTTACATCCTACCGCCTTGGAGATGAACTTCAGAAGAGAAAGCTGACCATGTTGGGAACAGTCAGAAGAAATAAGCCAGAACTTCCCACTGAAATTCTGAAGATGCAGGGCAGACCTCTGCATTCCTCAATATTTGCTTTCACTGAGAAAGCAACAGTTGTTTCATACTGCCCAAAGAGAAACAAGAATGTTCTTGTAATGAGTACAATGCACACAGATGCATCTCTGAGCACAAGAGAAGACATGAAGCCACAAATGATCCTGGATTATAACTCCACCAAAGGAGGAGTTGACAATCTGGACAAAGTCACAGCAACATACAGCTGCCCGCGCAAGACAGCCCGTTGGCCTTTGGTGATTTTCTACAACCTTGTGGACGTGTCTGCTTACAATGCCTATGTCCTGTGGACTGCAATCAACCAGAAATGGAATGCCGGCAAATTGTACAGACGTCGGCTTTTCCTGGAAGAACTCGGCAAAGCACTTATCACTCCCAAAATCCAGACGCGAGCCAGGCCAGCTCGATCCCCAGCAGCTGCAGCTGTCATTGAAAAGGTCAAGCTCAGGTCACCCGACCAACCTGCAGCCTCACCCAACCCAACCTCACCCAACCAACATCCAGTGGACACAGGTGGAAAGAAAAGGAAAAGATGCCAGGTCTGTCCCTCCCGAGAGGACAGTAAAACAAGTACCTCTTGTGTGAAATGCAAGAATTACATCTGCAGAAAGCACACAGTAACATTCTGTCCATCATGTGGAGAACATTGAAAATGTTGAAGAAAAATGTGGAGAACATTGAAAAGTTGAAGTTCGCTGGGATGAAGTTAAAGTTGAAGTCAAAGTTAAAAAGAAATGTGTTCATGAAGAGGGAAAAACGTAGCCCTTGTGCTTTCTTTGGTCAAGGAAGGAGGAAGGGAGGAAGGAAAGAAGGTAGGAAGGAAGGAAGGAAGGAAGGAAGGAAGAGAAGAAGGAAGGAAGGAGGAAAGAATGAAGGAAGGAAGGAAGGGAGAAAAGAAGGGAATAGAAGAGGATGAACAGAGAGAAGGAAAACAGGATGAGAAGAAGGAAGGAGAGAGCATGGCAGGAGGAAAGAAGGAGGGAAGAATTATCATTTTGACCCGGGAGGAGGACAAGAGGATTAGACTAAATAGTTCTTAAATATAGTGTTGGAATTAAAAATGTATTGTATGTCACTTTTCTAAATGTTTATGTAATCTAAAATAAAGTTGTTATTGGTTTAACCTGTTTTCTTGACTGTTTTGAGTGCATTTACACAGTATGGGTCAAAATGACCCGCAACATAATCAATGTAATTTTTTTTCAACATAATACAAGGGTTAACCATGTTGCTGCTATTAAACACAAAGCCACAGCAAGAGGCTATCACATCAACCAGTTTGTCATTGTTTAATTGGATAGAAATCAGCTAACCAATTATGTTATGGTCTCATTGGACTAATTATAGGGAGGATTGTATTAGAATGGTGGCTGGTAGAAAGATTGTGGCCAAAAAAGTAAAAACTGGACTAGAAAATCAAATCTGCTCTGATAGATTAGAAATCAAATGGATAGCTTCTCAAAAGACACTTCATTCTTATCCTCACATCAGCTGAGTAGAGAGTTCTGATTGTCCTGACACGAACACACAAGAAAACAGACACACGGTTGGATGTCTTAACTAAAAAAGTTCAAACTTTAGTTACCCTTTAACGGGCAAGACATAGACTTCAAGACATAGACTTCAAGACATAGATTTTTTGAAACATGTGTTTGCAATGCCCTGATGATCTCAGAAATAGCACAGGGAACATTTTAGTCAGCCTTCTGGAGCGTAAAGGCCAACATGATCTGAGCCTTCAGTGTAAAATGATCTACCCTCACCTTAACAGAGAGACACCTGCAGCCCATCTTTCCCCAGAAGAACTTTTAATTTGGCTGCCACAGTGGGGAGATCCAGTCAGAGGAAAAGGAAACAGCAGACTAGCTTCACCACCCCTCAAGGAACACAGAGATTTACCCTATCCTGAATAATTACCACATTGATCCTGTTTGTGTCACATAAAACACCTGTCCACCACTAACTGCTGTGTTAAACATGCACTAAGAAAACAAAATAATTAAAGAGAGCAAAAACATTTTACCTCCACAAAGCATATACAGGTAATGCTAAAGACAGAAAAGCACCTGTCAGGTAGTTTTTTTAAATGTCAATATTGACAAACAGAAAACACCAGTTCATGCATTTTGCTTTTCACTGAGGCTGAATAAATGAGACCCGTTACACAAAGTGAGGCACAACCATTGATGCATTTCACATTTTAAAGCTGTTGGTAGAATTATGAAAAGGACACATTATCCTCAACCTTGGGATGCATGAGCAAACGCATTTAACCAATTGTCACTCGCCTCCAAAAACAGTATGCACATATTCAGCCAGCTAAAGTCAGGCACAAGGTAGATGAACCAAGAAATATATATTTGTTTTAAAAAGGGCTATATTTTAGTCCAAATAGGTAATTTAGCTGACTAGTTACATTATTTATTCTCTTAGTGGACTCAACATTTGTATTTTGGGTCTGCACATCTTAATTACCACACATTTGTCCTATGAAGTAAACACTAACCCCTTTGTTATTCTCAAACCTTCTCTACAGCTATCAGAGCAATTCAATCACCATTATTTAACAGTAGGAAAGGTAGCCATGATACATGTGCTGGCTTTTGTTTATGGTGATGATGCAAAGGCTCATTGTTTTAAGGTGCACTTGGGTAATTAACAATGTTACATCAGAATAAATACCAGAATTATACATTATTCATACCCACAGACCCAATACAATAAAACCAAGCCAACGCAAGGGAGCATCAACTTCTGTCATCACACACTTGTACTTCTCAGTGTCACCCAACAAGTAACTCCAAACATCCCCTTACAATCTGAATCGACAAAACTCAACAACTTTTATCTCTGTTGAGTTGTACCGTGTAAAGTGTGGGGATGAGGACATCACAGCAGCCCAATTAAAGACACAAAAAAAGCTATGCCAGATTATAGATAAAAGCTCATTTCGATCGGAAGTCTTTGGCAGTCCTCGCTACTACACCAGAAACACAGACAACAGTGTTCCTTATCCGTGGAACGTTGGCCAAACTTAACAGTTTAACTCTGTGGGAATGACAATACCACAGCAGGTTAACAAGACCTGAAGAAAAAACAGGACAAGGCACAAAGAGAAGTGATGAATAGTGCTTTCTGTGGCATTAAAAACTCCAATAACATTGCAAGTCATTTCCAACCAAATTACGTGAGGAACTTTTGCTATATAGCAGCACTCATCAGGAGTTGAGACCCTGTTGAGAACCTTGTACCAAATGTTTACCTCTCCACTCCAATTCTGGACCTCTTAGGCAGTGACAGCTTGTGCAGCACACTTAACCTTAACCCAGCAGCACTTTAAACACCCTGACATTCACACATACAGCATGTCCTGCCACTATGAATGAAGTACATCAAAGTGGCACTTTCTTCAACAAGAAGACCCAACAGTAACACTTTCTTTTCAGCTAAATAAAAGCTTTTCACAATATACATTAACTCTTTAGAGCAGGACGAGCACTTGTGCAATTACTAACAAAAGCAATGTGCCAGTGAGCTACGTAGTTTACACATCAACCAACAGAGCCCTGGCATTTGCAATCATCACAGCACTGTTGTTTGTGATACCTGTGACTTCCCTGCTGTAACTCAAAATGTGTTTATGTAAAATAGCGTTAACTGCCTTGTCTCCAATGGTTTTAGAAAGTTTTACCGAAATACAAATGCCAACCTTATTTTCCACGGTAAAACTTTGTCTAATTTTGGAAACTACTTCAATTTAAGCATAAATCTCACCTTAATGCAGCTTGTCCCAGTATACTTTCCACTGCAGCTAGAAGGCTTTCGTGGTCACATATTTGGTAAAGCTCCTCCAAACTTGCAGTAATCAGAACTGTTTGACCAAACATGTTAAACCTTACAGGTAACATTTCAAAAGTGTGTAGGCATGGAGCAGGAAACACCATTTTGAAGACAACCAATCATATACATCCACTCACATATCAGCCAATAGGACGCACCTAGATGGGCTGGGCTTATGGTCACATGACTTCAGTCAATCTCCTTTCTAACTGGTAAAGAGGGGAGTGCCCAATAATAGACATGGTGAAAAAAACAAATGCATGTCAACAGATAAAGTGGATCTTATAGGCAGCTATCTTCTTTTTACTGGTGAAATAAAATAGGAATTATGATATAAATGTATACAGTATTACAATGATTGAGTAAAAACACAACAAGGAGGGGGTTATACTATACACTTTTCAAACAATATGAAAGTATTTTAAAATACATACACCACCATAAAACTCAATGATTAAAATTGCCCCTGGAAACACTGTTTTTAGATAACATTATGCATTCCTCACTCTGACAAAAGTTAGCATTACCACCTCTGCTGATGCATCACTTCTCTTCCTATTCAATCAGGGATGACATTTGATGTGGTGCAAGAGAGGTCAAAGAGACCTTGTAGAGACTGTTTGATGAGCAGGGTTGCACAAGTGTTGCATGTCTAACGATTATTATGTATAATGAATAAAGAGCAGCATATGAGTGTTTGAGGTCAAAGGAATTACAGTCTAGGTTTACAGTGACACACTGTCAAAGCATGTTTGCTATGCAGTGCAAGATGAGAGGAGATGAAATACAAATCCTGTATGACACTTCTTTTACAGAAAAGATGAATGCACACTTTGTGATAAAGAGTAGGAAACGATAATATATGAGCATGACAAAGAGAAAAAGGTGAGAGTGTAATTGTAAATCCCTCTGGTGACTCTGCAGTCATGGAGGACAAAAAGACAGTTTGATTTTATGAATACTGAGTGAGGCAAAGACATGCAGAGTAGAAACCAGAGCTGAAATATAAGAATATGTTCTCCTTTATGAAACATTCTAATCAAAAAAACATAACTCAATCCGTCTTTACTTTACTAAGGACTGTTTTTCTCTTTTCAAAAGAATTGCATGAGGTCAAATAAAGCATATGATGAATTACTTCCTCTAACCACCAGTGCCCAAATGGTGTCCTTATCAGGCAAGGTTGTTTAGGTTTACAGTTTATTTTCCATTGCACTCAATAATGTCACATTTACTGAACTGTACTTCGGCACTGATTATACCACACACCAAACTAAAACCATTGTTGTTACAAGGTCGACATTTAATATAACCTATTTCACTCTTTCCTCCTACACTGGCTTCTGTTTCACTTCTCTTCCACCTCAACAGCCCCCTGCCTGCTAGTTCTACCCTGTTGAGTCTGTCGGCTTTTAAAGCATTAAAACTGGCTCAGCTCAGTGTACACCCGCAGGGGATTTGTAATGTTTTCTTTTCAGTATATCTTCAGCCTGCTGGATAATCACAGAAAAGCAAGACAGTACAATTGAGTAATATATGGTTCATTGTGGGGCAACACCGTGTCTAGCTGGTACAGCACACGTTTCACTGTGCTTTTGTTTTCAGTGTTTTAAATTGGAAACAAATAAGCCTATCACAACCTAAAAGCACATTTTAGGAATTCAAAGAAAGTGATATTTGGAGCAGAACATGCTAAATTGTTCCTTAGCAACACTGTTGGCTTAATGAAATCCCATTTTCCACCCATTTGTTCACTCCCATGGGTCATTTAGCCGCAACAATGAAGCCACAAAGAAACTGTTTATTCATTTAAACTTTAATATCACCTTACACATGTTTTATGTTTCCTCTTTGCTACAATTAAGGGTTGAGGACATAAAAATAATTGAATGAGATCTGTAATGAAAAGTCAATTTCCATAGAATCACAGTATTTAAAACAGCTGTTCCACACATTAGATATTATTTATTGTAAGTCACTTTGGAAAAAAGTGTCAGCTAAATGCTATGTAACATATTGTAATGTAAATCTGAAATTTTAAAATAAAATACAAATATTTTAAAAAAGTCAAAGTGTGCGCCCCCACACACACACACACACACAAACACACTTTCACTTGAAAAACGGTCCTCTTCTTATTACTGGTGGTTTTGAGTGATTGTGAGTGGGCCTATTAATGCAGAATGGATTGCAGAGGCACTTCACAGTCTTTTCAAACTACACCCAGCAGACACACTGTCGTCAGAAGGTGAAGGTGTCTTCTTCACGTCGCTGTTACAAAAAGATACAGCCCAGTCCAGCCTCCGCACACAAACTTACTGGAACACGGCTGGGACTGAAGAGGGTTCAGACAGAATCAAGGGGACTTGTATACTTGAAATAAATGACTGTCACTTTGGAAGTTTTAAAAATTGCAACATGAATATTTCATATCAGTGTTTCACTGATTTGCATCACCGCATTAGCAGTGTGAGGAACTATGCTAATCTATTTATTTACAAAAATACACCCACAGCTAAGAGGATTTATGTATGTTTATACCTTTAATTGAACGGTATACAAAACCGCCAAACAACCTTCACCAATCAGAGAAAAATAGGTATATGTTCCCAACATTCAATTCCTACTGTCTTTGCTGAAAAAAGAAAAACAAGGGAATTTCACAGTTAAATGTATAACTAGATGTAGCAGACTGATTCTTCTTTAAAAAAAAAAAGCTTGCTGGATGTCAAAACTCTACTCAGCAGGCTTATCACACACATGCACCCCCTTCTCACACATTACTACTACTCTGCAGAAGAGGAGATTATTGCCTCCTCCAATATAGTAAGAGCTCCATCAGCACTGTGAGATATAAACAGCCCTGATGGGAGCTTTCAAACATCCCCTGCCTGCATTCTCTATCCTAACTTCATACAGAGACTGCCATACTGTATGTGAGATGCAGTCGCACAACTTTGATTTATAATGAAATGGAGAACACGTGGAGTGATTGATAGCTCAAAGATGTCAAAGCATGACTTATGAACCATTCAAGACACAATACTCCACGTACTCCATACGTTCAGGTAACTTTCATAGTTTGTTGACACTGAGTATTTTACATACTTACATATCCTCATGAAGAAATAATGTGTAGTAGGTTGTAGGGAATTAATGAACTGAATAAATTGTAGATGAGAGGGAAAATCTCACCTAACCACAAACCTCTAAATTGTTCTGTTAATAGTCTCCTGTGTTTTGAAACAACTGTCCATAAAGACAATTGTATAATGTGTTTTACAAGCCTCCATTGTTGAATCAACCTCTCAATACTGTCATCCCTTTCGGGACAGCTCAGATATTTCGGAATTTCTAGTGCATTTATGTGATGTGTGTGGGTGTCTATGTGCACATAGGTAAATATCAGGAAGGCAGTCAGGCTGAAGAGAGGCTTTTAGCACGACAAGCAGCTGTTGACTCTGTGTCATTGAGGCAGAACAACATCAACACGCTGCTCTTGATCCCATTTATCATTTTCCCTGAAGGACTGATCTCAAAAGACACATTTTCCATGTCAGTGTCACACATCCCTCACTCTGTCTTTCTCTACCCCTCTCCATCCTTTATTGACTCTCACTGCAGTCGGCTGAGTAAACCTCCCACAGAGCAACACACTTAGCAGTGGGGATGTTACTCACAGAGGTTACACACCTTGATCCAGCCGAGGGGGCGGCTTGCATGTTCGTTGCGGAGGTACACACAATAGAGCAAATTTGCTAGGCTCCATAAATTATTACACAAGACAAGGTGAAGGTTTTCCCAGATAGAGGTTTTTATTTTAAGACAGGCTTGGCTAACACATGCCAGTCCACACTGTAAACGTGAGTTTTAGATGAGATAACAAACCTTCTACCAGAAGTGCTTGTATCATTCTCTTTAACCACCATATCAACAACAAATCAATGTGCTTCTCATCCACTAACCTCTAAATCTGACAAAGGTCTTGCTTAGAGGTCCAGTTAAATAAAGAAACAGGCAATTTAATAAAAAAGTAACTTGTCTGAATGATATTTCCATTTCAGAATTTTCGGTTTTACAAGTCATTTGCATTTAGAGAGACATGTTGGCTGTACGGTTATCTCTACTTTTATTCTTCAACAAATGGCCCGAAGGTCACAGACTGAATAAGGATCTACATCAGAGGGTTTCAGCAGGACGAACTGCCTTGGACACTAAACCGATTCAGCGAGAGGTTCGAAGTGAAGTTAACATTATACAACATGAAAGAGGAACAACCCGACTGGAAAATTAAACACAAAATCCTACCATTATAAAATAATGGCTTGTAATGGTGCTTTTTGTGACAATAGTAGTACAAGTGATTAAAGCACAAAGCCCTTTGCTTCATTCATGTATCTCTTCATCCAATATACAAATACTAATGGATCAGCAGTTTCAGTTATGCACAGGAAATGAGCTAAACTCCTGGAAATAAATAAAGACAGGTATTAAAAGGAAATGTTTCTACTGCAGACACTCTGGCTCCAATTACTTTCTCTAAGGCAGAAGGTCGTTCTGCACATCATCATTTCCTTGGCATGAGAGATTCTTTTTTGAATTCCTGTAAATTGTTAAAACTTTACAATCTGTACTTAAATATGAAGTGTATTCCACTTGAGACAGACAGTAATCCTTTATTACCTCCTGAAAAACTAACACTGCCAATCTCAAATAAAATTTTACATTAATCAACAAAACCTCGTTTTCATCATCAGCCACATCAAGCAAAGGTAAAGCTGGTAAACTGTGACAGAGAACTGCACCAGACTCTAGAGAAGGGATCACACTCCATTTTAAATTGGAGAATGTTAACGTAGTATTTACACTTCTGGAAATCTCTCCGTAATCAGTCAGACACGTTGGCAGCCTCAAATCACCACTTCTCCAGGATATATTGGTAAATAGTGTATCGTAAATAAAGCTGACAGTCACAGAGAGACATTTTTATTGAATCCTATTTTCCCAGCAGCAGGAGTCAAATCAAATTCCACCGATCTATCCTGTATGTCTGCAGAAAATCAAGAAATAAATGTAATGGGTTTCAATGCACGCAAAATAATAGTTGTCATACAAAACTAAATAATGAAAATAGTTTAATTTTTCAGACGTATGCAAGAGTATAGTCTGGTTAAAGCCGTATCAAATGAAATACGTCCTGCACAACGTGTTTTAAAAATGTTCAAATATGACAACAAGGTGTTTCTTGCACTCTGTATGCATGACAGTTTGTATTTCATATGCAAATCAAAAGGAAAAGCTAAACCGATTTGAGATCTTCACTTTCATTTCCTATGCAGATTTGTTAATCACTGTCATAGTGCTTATTTGACAACCTGATAGGGAGTGTGGCTGAATCTGTTAGTGGCTTATTATCTACCTGCAAACAATCCGACAGACATTTCAAATATGATAGCAGAAAATGATGTAAAGCAATGCAAGTCTCACAACAAAGATATGCAGGATTGTGATATACATGAGCTGAATATGTTATTCATCGGGGGTAAGTCATTACACTTACGTGACACCATTTCATTGTGAAAAAGGTCTCAAGATTATTGTATTGCTTAATATGTTGATATGGCATATGAAAAAACAGACAGTGTGATTCCAACAGAGAGGACTGGACCTTCTGTAATGAATAGCAAAGGTTCACCAGCAAAACTAAGAACATTTCTTTTAGAAGCAAATTGTGGGTGAGACATGTTTCAATGGGAGCCATTATTAAGCAACCTTGATACAGACTTTCTGCTCCACATGGATGATAATATGCTTCTTGTATAAATGTACAATCAGAACATGTTTACTTTGCTGTTGTACAAAACAAACAATAGCAAATAGTAGATTAGTCAAGCTGCATTTTAAGGCAATAACTGGAGTTAGTTTAAGTTGAGCTGTAAAACATTTAATGTATTTTCAGATTTAGTAACACAAATAGATTGAACTCTTAAAATAGGGTCTTGTCATTGAAGGTTACATGAGCCTAATTGCAGTCTGACAGTAGTAAAGCTATAGATGTTTTAACTGCATTACACTTCATAATAGATTCAATGCAGGCTCAAGTCAGCAGCTCAGTGTGAAAAAGAGCAAAGATTTCAACATGAGAATGACTTTGTAAATAAAGGGATTACTGCTGCCTAAGCCATGTCTGACAGTGGAAGGGCACAGCTCGAGATCAATAGAGGGACAACATCGTGTTATCCAGTGACGGCATTTAAAATCACCAGAGGTACAACATATGAACTTGTGCTTCTGTTGTTGTTATTAACCACATACTAAGAGCTGCAGCTGGAAGAACAATATACGTTCTTGGTGGGAGGTGAGATGCATAAACAGCAGGAACTGAGACAACTTAAAAACACCATCATGATACAGAAAGACAACACAGGAGATCCATCAGAAGGAATTGTATTGTAGAAAACATTTTTAAGCACACACATGGAAAGTCATATCATGCATTTGGTAAACCAAGTGAAACCCAATCACAGCCCTGCTGATCCCAGAGCACTCCAATCACAATAGCTCATTGTCATGAGGACAATCATTTAAAGACAATGTTATTAAGCCATAATTAGATTCCCTGCTATAGAAGCATTTAGCATAAGCTTCTGCCACTACATGACTTATGATGATCGCAAAACATAGACTGATGTGTTCTCTTTGTGAGAATATAACAGACAAAGGTTTAGTCAAACAGCTTTTGCAATGACTGGAGAGATGTGTCTCAAGCACTAAAGCTGCTTCGTAATTAAACATATTTGTCATGATGACACTGACTTGATTGCACAAAGTTAAACATTGCATAAGTGTAATGCGAAAACAGCCGAGCAAGACGAGACACAGATGGGAGATGCTATGAGGCCATTCTGTATTTCAGAGCCCGGAAGCTTTGGGAAACTGTTTAAAGCAGGTTATAATTCATTCTCATTGGCCTGGCAATGATGTTGGCTCGAGCGAAACCATGGACATAGAAGAGAAATCAGTGGAAAACATGGAGTCAGAAAGAAAATACAAAAGGTGAGTGTATATTTTCATCAATGTGGTCTCAGGAGATAGTGTTTGATAAGTGCAAATAAAGTGCAAATATGAAGTGTCAGAAAAAAATATATAATGTTCACGAATGACAGGATCACACCAAAAACCCAAAGGGAAAAACAGGTTTGAGTCTGACACAGAAAGGACATGTTGGACAGGAACGTGATTAAATGATTTCTCTCTCAGTGAAGTTTAAATATTTAAAAACAACATCCGTTTTCCTTTCCATTATACATTACACTTGGTTTAACATGATCAGCAATTTCCCATACAACATGTTGAATGAATTGTGTCCCAGAGGGATCCATCTACTGAGTATGATATTATGCTCTATTGTCTGTTTCATAGATCCAATCCTTTCAGTTGAAGTACTTTGCATTTTGCAGAATCATGTCTGAACAAAGTGAAGCTTTTACTTTCAATTAGAGTGCTGGAACGCCACAGTCTTGATAAAACAAATCAGCTGCAGAATGAATCAGATGTTCATTAATCCCTGATGAGTTAGGCCTACTTTGCTAAAGATTACAGGTGGACTTTTACCAACCCTTACAAGACTTAGAGTAAGTTAGTCGATCAAAATGTACAGTACATCCGTATCAGGGTTTCACAAAAGCAACTATAATGTCAACATGTTTTTTTCCCCCACCCCCCGAAGGCTAGAACCTGATTAAACTCTGGTTCTTCTCGGGTAAAATATGCAGCAGTTGTTGTTTTTGTTGTTGCCGGTTTATGCCACAATAACATAACACAAGTAGTCAAGGTAGTCAGATTAGCTTTGGCTGCTATGCTAACATCACCTGTCTTATACCAGACAAATATTCATAACAGCGTTGTGATGGCAAACAGCGTCAATTCAGACTGAACCACATACACTGATGGGGATGGGGGGGGTATGCATCAGCTGCTCGTGTGACAGTCAGACAGTGAATACTTTCCAGCGGCCGCTGCCGTGAGCTAACGGCCGACTAAACGCCGGTGGAAGAGCAGCACTGCAGCGGGCGGTAAGGGCCGCTGAACCACATTAATAAACAATGAGCCACAGCACTCTGGAGAAAAAGATAAGGTTTGAGAAGTAGTTCTTTATTTCAAATCTGGCTTCGTATGACAAAAGCAACACGATCATCGACCCGACTCAGTCCCCGAGTGTTGTTGTTGTTGTTGTTGTGAGCGGCGTTAGGGGGAACATCAGCGAAGTAAACGGTGATGTCATGAGGCAGCACCAGTAATGTAGCTGTCAAAACACAAATGTCTAGGGATAGCCTACATTATCTGAGTGTTGTATGAGCATTATGACCAGACATCTTGACCGGCAGGTTTTTAATTTACCGGTCTTGTATACATTTTACCAGCTGAAAAACGGTAATTACCGGCTAATGGAAACACTCAGTAGGATGAGGAGTGAAACATAACAGATACAATGCTGGTAAGGTCTGACAACATTTAAGCTGTCAGACGTGATGTTATACATTCTAATCCAAATGAACACAATGAATAACTCTCAACCTCTGAAATAAGTCTTAATAATAATAATAATAATAATAAATTAATTTTATATAGCGCCTTTCAGGACTCTCAAGGTCGCTTTACAAAGAGTGTGTGTGTGTGTGTGTGTGTGTGTGTGTGTGTGTGTGTGTGAGTGCGTGTGTGAGAGTGAGTGAGGGTGCAAGTGCGCAGGGCGCCAGGTGGGGTTGTGAGGGGGTTAAAGTCCATAGGCCTCAGAGAAAAGGTGTGCCTTGAGGTGCTTTTTAAATGAATCAACTGAGGGGGCACAGCGGATGTGTGGGGGGAGTTGGTTCCACATGGTAGGGGCAGACACACAAAAGGCCCTGTCCCCAAAAGTCTTAAGTCGGGTGCGGGGTACTGCCAGCTGGTCCTTGACAGAGGACCTGAGGGACCGCAGGGGGGTGTAGGGGTGTAGGAGGTCGGAGAGGTAACGGGGGGCAAGGGCGTGGAGGGACTTGTAGGTGAGTAATAGGATTTTGAATTTGATGCGGAATTTGACAGGTAACCAGTGGAGCTGCATGAGGGTGGGGGTGATGTGCTGCCAGGGCTTAATGCCAGTTAAGACCCTAGCAGCAGAGTTCTGTACATATTGCAGTCTGTCCAGGGTTTTTGAGGGGAGACCTGTGAGGATGGCATTGCAATAATCCAGGCGGGTGGAGATGAAGCAGTGAATGAGGGTTTCGGTTACTGAGGCTGAAAGTGAGGGTCGGAGTCTTGAGATGTTTTTCAGGTGGTAGAATGCAGATTTAGTGATGTTGTTAATGTGGGACTGGAATGATAGAGTGGGGTCGAGAATGACACCCAGGTTGCGGACAACGGGTGATGGGGTGATGTAGCAGCCATCCACTTCTTGGGAATCAAATAAAAAATGAAAACATTCAAACAGTAGAAACACTCAGACAGCAGCTATGATCCTGCCACTTGTTATACCACTGAGAGTCCAATGACTGCTGAGAGTCCAGCGGAGAACATGAGCAGTGATTCCAGCAGGACTGAGACACCATGAGGATCAGTTCACCTCCACTGACCAAGCTCTACACTCACTTAGTCGAGTTAATCCTCTGTATCACCGGATGTTTCTTATCCTACAGAGTGTGACAGGATGTCATAGCAACATTCATGCTTTGTTGACTACAACAAACTGTGTCCGTCCTATTAAATAAAGGGCTTTTCTTTACCAACACTGTTGCTGTGTTGGTGCACTAGCGAAAGGAATCCCTCTGTATTCATCCTTGTTGTTCACCACTAACTTGTTATTCAGTTCACACTTTTAAAAGCTTTTACTTTAATTGACAATAATGGGGTCTTAACCCACCATGCAATTGGGTGGTCAACCTTTTCATTAGAAGACTTATCTGAATACCCACGTTCCCCTGATTTCAGTTGGTCAGCAATTATCCCAACACTGATCTGTGACCGACACAAATAGAGTAATCCCAATTTAGTGGGTAAATGTAGTTTCTGAACACAGTGACAGAGCTGGGATAACACAGAGTTCAAACAGGATTTAAACTTCTCTACAAACACACTTTCACATAAACTCTCACCAGGATTTTACTTCCAAGTTTGAGAAATGTAAGTTGAACCTTTTAGGTAATACAATTTCCACATTGGTGATATTTGAACAGTTTTTTGTTTGTCGACATTTAGAGTTTTTACTGTGTGTATGGGCGACTGTCTGTTGCTGTGGTTGACATCATTACATTAAGCTGACACGTTTGACCAAAGCAACTGCTGGTAAATAAGTTGAACACATTAGTTTTAATGGCTAAACAAGCAAAACAGGTGGGTTTTCAGTTTCCAACAGAAGATATGTATACTCTCCGCTATTCGAATATATCAGTAAGAAGCTCACGCCACCATTTTGGAGCCAGGATAGCAAAAAGGAGAGTCTGCGTTGAGGTGTACCTGGGTCCACTTTGCTGTGATGGAATAGCAAGCCGTTTGGCTGATGCAGAGCTAACTGAGCATGCTGGAGTGTATACGGTTTGACCATCTCTTGGATGTCAGAAGGATAAAATCCCTTCACTGAGACATAGGCCAGTACCATTGATCCAAATAAAATAACACCACCAGTCAACGAAGAAAGAGAACAACAAAATGACTGAAACACCATGGTTCACTCCTTTTTTGTTCCAAGTTCTTACTCCCACTCCACTGACAGACAACCCAACATCACACTTTTCTTCACAGTTTCATCTCCTCCTCTACCTACAATCCAACCAAGTCTATTATCTGCTTTCTCTGCTAGCTCCAATGACATAATGGCTAACTGCTCTTCAGAGGGACTGGGCTAATAGCTGGGCGTGTGTCATAGTGGTTCCTTAGAGGTGCTTCAATTCTTCCTCAGTGGAGTGACTTATTTCAAAACTACTTATGTTAAGCTCACAACCACATATACTGTACATGTACACACACGCACAGAGGCACATGTTTTCCAATGTGTCCATTTAGAAGTGATATGTTGTTCTGTTGCTGTGCAAGGGCAACAAGTTTAGTGTAATGTGAAACCCTGCTTCTTATTTAAACTGTGGAAGTGATATTTTAAAAGCAGTCTCTAATGAACATTTTCCCTGATGTTAGTTTCACAGCTCAGTAAATACTGACAATTACTGCAGACTTGGAAACTGTATGAGCATGTTAATGATGTGCAATTAAATAATGAAATGCTTCATTTATTTTTCTCAATATGTTACAACATAGAGACATTTGACAGTGTCTGTGATGTAACAGCTTCCAGTTACTGAGTGCAGTTTTTACACTGATGAACCATCACTCAAGTGACTATTTTTTTTTTCTTAATGTGTTGTTGCAGAAAGCTACATAATGAAACCAACAGTCCAGAGTAAATACCTCTGTTCTCTTCTAACTGCCAACACATTATCTCTTGCTTCCTCCATCTCCTCTTTGAATAGATGTTACTGTTGCTGGCTGTCTGCTGTCTGTGTTCACAGCAAAGCGACAACTTATTTTATACCGGAAAGTTATAAGTCACATTATTGGTAAAATGTTTGGTTTTTTAAAAGCACTGATCATTTAGAAAAAATAAAATGTGTTTATGTATCTTAGCCATGACATTGTCTCCTCTGAACATCACTGTGAAAAACTGTATCCATCTGGTGTTTCAGAGAAGTGCATTTTTGCATGTTAAGGAGCCTGTTGTTTTTGGAGACACAGATGTTAAAGAAACAAACAGCTGGGACTCTGATTGGTGTGTCTATGCACTGTAAATACAAATCTGCATTTTTTTCCCCCCGCATATTTGTATCATGCTGCCATCATTCGTCACCTATGACACATTCTTACAGACGCCCATACCATCGTATTATGCATACACAGCATATGGCCTTTAGAGTACAACCACTTTAGAGTACCTTGCTTAGCAAGGCACTTTCACAATGTAATTGTTTTCATTTAGTCTTTTCCTCTGGTGTGTGTGAATCCTCTGTAACATGTAACTGTACCACTGAGACTTCCTTTTAATCAAAAACTCAAACTAAATGTTATTAAAGCTGCAAATAACTAATGAAAATGTAAAGTTCTATAAGCAGGATAAGTGTGTGTGTGATGGCCAGGTTTTGTTTCTGTGGGGGTTTCACCGCGTTTCACAGATGACTGCAGGTTATTATCCAGTAGCCTCAGTAATTAAAATGATTTAAATCATTGCAATTAGTATCTGTGCTATTCCCAAGACAAAAAAATGCATCCAACATGTTATTTGTAATACATAAATGATGTGTTTCTACAAAATTTGCCAAGCTTGCAGAGCATGATAGAATGGCAGTCTGAGAGAATCAAAGGATATAAATGAGCATGACGAAAGACCATAAAACCTCACTTGATTACAGGATAAATATAATTTACATAACAGTGAAAAATGACTGTTAAACATTAAGGAACAAATTCATGGATTCAAACCTATACTTATTTTCTTTCATTAATGCTTTGAAATATGGTATCTCAGTGACAATTTCAAATTTCCAGATGTGAACTAGATGTGGGAACATTGACCAAGAAAAAGATGAATGTTGAACATACATTATGTTCAGTACAGCAGTGTACTCCCAGTGAGATAAACGAGGGACTAACTAACAAGGACACTAACTCACACAGCATTATTATCTAAACATCCTCAAATATTAAAGAAAAGTGCAATACAATAAAATAAGAAGATTTTTAGTTTTTCTTATTTAGGGTTATTTGCATTATGTGTGTCTAAATATTTAATATTCAATTAAGTCCAATGGCCATTTCCTCATTGGTGAAATAAAGGAGTCAATGCTCTAAGTCAGGGGTGTCCAATCTTTTTACCGAGGGCCACATACAGAAAAATATACGGAGAGCTGGGCCACTTATAGAGGTGAATATTGCCTCATAAGTTAAGTTATAAGTTAGCAAAACAAAACAAATGTAGGTGAATAATGTGCAATACTTGAACATGCTTTAAGAAAAAAAAACAGCCTCCGTCCCATCTCTCTTTAGGGTTTCATTTATTTTGTTGGCAGCTCATTCCTTAAAACAGAAGCCTCAGATTGCTTATAATAAGAGTAAATATGAAGGTTAAATGTCCAGCTTGTTATAGTTTGGCCATAGTTTGGACACCCCTGTTCTAAGTAATCCTACAGAGCCCTAGGGTGGCAGCATTATAGAGGCAAATAACAAGAAGTGTATACAAACT
The DNA here is from genome assembly GCF_036324505.1 of Eleginops maclovinus. Classification (NCBI taxonomy): domain Eukaryota; kingdom Metazoa; phylum Chordata; class Actinopteri; order Perciformes; family Eleginopidae; genus Eleginops; species Eleginops maclovinus. The sequence continues at coordinate 8,397,167 of NC_086366.1, read as the reverse complement.
GCACTCAAACCACAGCCTTTCTTATGTGAGGCCCTTATGGACAGTTAATGTACACAAGAAGCAAATTACGGATATTTCACTTCATTTTCTTCTTTCTATGAATATCTGTTATAATACCTTTGTGTTGGAATGCATCTTCCCAATGGGTTCAAATACTGTTGTCATGAGAAGTGAGTTTTTCTCATTTTCCTTACATGACCAACTCTACCTGGTATCAACAAAGAAGAAGAAAATAAGAAACCATTTCGTCTCAACAGAGAAATATATGATAGAAATTATGAAGGGGCAATTCCCTTGGCTTTGAACAATCTCCAAGAAACAAACTGGTTCCATGGAAGTCTGCTTATAACAAATGCCATACATCTATCTATTTGTCTATCATTTCCCACAAAGACGGCAGACAGAATGAAAACCATTTCAGCCTTCTGTGCATTCTCCCATTATCTCTACGAGGCCAACTTTCAAGATACTTTCAGAAAAACAAGTAAAAGTAACTGTTATGTTACGTGAGACTGTTCAGGAGAAGATCAGGAACAATGTGTCACCATGAAGACTCATATAATTATAAGACAGCTATTTAATCGTATTCATGTTCATATTGAACTGTCTATCTCTTCAGAAAGTCCAACTATATCTGGCAGATTCTTCCTCCCCTCAGGGGAGTCCCCTGCTTGTTGGCATTATTTACCACACCATTTCTTTACTGTGCCTTCTCCAAAATGACACTTTCTGTCAGAGAAATCCCATTATTCTAATGCCTTCATACATATTCACGTTGGGGTTAGAGGGATATAGTTTCTGATTAAGGTAATAATACAGCTGTATGAATAAATATGGGAATTGTGAGATAAAGAGAGAAACAATATTTAATTAATTATATAAGTTAATTACACACAAATCACAAACATAACCGGAAAACTGAACCTCTATGTGTAATATCAGATACAAATATACGTAGAGAATGAATGTTGAAAGCAGACTGATAGTATAATCCAAATAACTACATTCTTAACCTTAGAGTTGTTTTTAATATACCCAATCAAACATCTTACCTTGGTTTGGTTCACATCACAATTTCAGTGGAGATATATGTATTACTCCTTACTGCATATTCAATAAATGATTCTTATAGTTAATTTATCTCTCAGTTAATCGAACACTTGTTCTAAAACATGTACCCTGATGCTTCTTCTGCTCTCCCCTCCTGTCTCATGTTTGTGTTGTTGGACAGACACCATCATGTCCCACATGTCCACCAGGCTTCCATGCTGCTCTGCACCTGTTCCCAATAATCCAATCAGTCTCCTCACCTGCCTGTCTCCCAGCTGTACCTTATTAGCCAACGTGTCTCCCAGAACTCAGCTTTTCCTTCAGCACTTTGTCACATTGTTTCAGCCTGCTGTCATTTCTGGGGTACGGTCGAATTGTCAAAAAATCAGCGCCTATCGTCTATTCCTGTCTACTATTCCTTGACCTTTGCGTGAAACCTCACAGGGTTAAGGAATAGTGGATAGGAGAATTCAAAAAGACTTAGGAAAAGAGACTGCGGTGCTTTGAGAATCCGACTGCACTTACACTATCCCACCTATTTATGATGTGCCAGCGGACGTTATTAATGTGTGTCTGATGTGGGAAAACTACAGTTTTTTATAAAGCATCACGATTGGCTGTTTCCATGAACGGTCGAATGCTGTGTGACGGTAAATGTTGCAGCCGCAAGGCATTGTGGGACACCATTTTATCCTTTCCTGTCTTAAAGGAAGGTCCATTGTTTCCTAAGCTAAAGGAGGTTATAAAGGAAGTTTCAAAGCTCCTTTCCTATCATCTACAGTAGTGGTTCCCAACATGTGTGGTCCGCGGCTCCCTAGTGGACCGCAAAGGCATTTCAAGTGGGCCGCCAAATAATTTGCAAGACATTATAATTTTCTTTTTCTTTTTGTACATACTTTTTTTTCCAAACTTAAATTGAAAGTTGATGGTAGGAAGTTTACCGCGGGACCACATTGATAATGCACCTGATTGGTCGTTTTGGTAAAAAAAACAAACATCCACAGCTAAAACTATCCAAGTGTTTAGGTAAGGGATAATGTGCAGCGAGGCGGTCATTATGGGGAAAAGAACACCCGACAGGCTGATCAGGGAGCACGACTCGAAGCTATCTCTTGCTCCTGGCTGGGCCTACATGCTGCATTTGAGAACTGTATTTAGCTTCCGTATTGTTAATGGTTGAATGTGTTTTTGATTCTTAAGTGGCCCCTGAGTCAAAAAAGGTTGGGAACCGCTGATCTAGAGAATTCTAACAGCTCTTATCATGGCTGCCACTGAGGTACTTCCGGGTCATTTTGCCCCGTTAGGAACCTTCCTAAGCTAAACAGACTATTTGACTTTTACATGTGACTATATCCTTTAGCAACTTACCGCACACTTTTGTCAAGTGATTCTTCTCGAGTGCCCACAAGTAGAGCTAGACTATATATACACGTATGATTACAAATCTACTTTTTCCAAATAATACATTCCAGTAGATCATCATCTCAGTCAGCAGTCTTCAAGTATCAATAAACACATATTATTTGCCTATATAGTTATGAGTGCATTTACAGGAAGCATATATTTATTGAGATACATTCATAGAAAACTGTGAAACTTCCGTAAAAGCTATGAGTGATTTATATCAGTTATGAGTTGAACAAATCATTACAATTAGCATTTTGTTATCTTTGACATATATGAGAAGGATGGTTCATGATAATAATCATTGCATTAAATCCTCATTAAATTTCCTCACTGATTAGCATGCAAAGCTGTCACCATGTTAAACAGGGAGTGGGTGTGTGGCTGTGATCTTACTGGATCTCTGCTTACTTCCTACTCACAGTTTCCATTACCCAAACACCCACAGCATGAGCTGCTCTCTGACTGTTTCCCTTTTTAAACAAACTGAGCATGACATTAGTGAAAGTGGAGCCACTGAATCAGTCCATTTGGCAGAAGAAACCTCCTGAAAGGATGGAAGAGTCTTAGTGAGCGGACCACACTAATGTATGAATTCACACACTGATGCACTTATTCAGAGATCAGTGTGTTGCTGTGTGTGTATTTTTCAGTGGGACAGAAGAATATCAGCAGGATGAGAGTCATCACAGGCAGAAATCTGTTGTTTTGTTCAATTTCACTTTCATTAAAAATGTATAAGGCTTGACAATGAGCCGTGCCATAAACCCTAAAAGTTAGGAGGTAGGTTTCTTCAGGATCAAAATGGAGACATTCAAAGACAAATAATAACACAAGCACAAATATCCAATTAATGAGTATACTGTACGTGTTTTTATCTTTAAATGATTGATGAAAACAGGGCCAATATCTCACTAATACAAAGACGATGTGTATAGTATAAGGAGAAAAGAGATGACCACAAAATTGGTCAAATGAGTTAACAGCTCACCATCGTGGTTCCACTAATAACTTGTAAAGAGTTGGGTTCAGTTTCAGGATGCCCCAGCCTATCAGAGCAGCATGTCTTTTTTCTCTCAGTCAGACAGATGTAACACAACTCCCAGACAGTGTCTGTCTCACATATAGCACAGAGTCACATCTTCAGTGCAAGGTTATCATTTCAAACCTTCATCATTGAGCCCTCTTTACGCCTGTATCTTTCCTGTGGGACAGCTCTTGGCTCCCACACTATTCCCAACAAGGTATTTACTGTGAAACGGCATTTAGCAAACAGAGAAGGCATGTTGTATGTCTTTTGCATATTAGAACATATGCAGTTAAAAAGGTTTTAACATCTTCAGGAGGTTAATGCAAGCAGACATTGTATTCAGTCTACTCTACAGCCGCGGCATGTCATCTGAGGTCTGGCCACCGTGAGCTGTCTAATATTAGTCCTTAATAGCATAGAGGAAGTGCTTTTACAAATACCAGGTTATTATCCATTCAGCTTTCAATCACCAAAGCAGTTTAGTTAGAGGTCTGAATGAAACCGGACAATATGAATGTGTTTAGGTCAGACCACAGAGAGGAAAAGCTCTGAGGTTGAGAAAGGACTCCCTTTCATGAATTTGTGAACATAAATTATTCTCATTGTATTGAACTGGTCAAAGTGTTTCTGTGGATAATAATTAAACAAAAAAGCTTTAAAAAAACAGAGCAATTAAGTAATGAGACGTCTAACCCAAACCAAACTCAATCCAGGACCAGCTGAGCCCCCAGCGCTTTAATCTCATAAGCTCTTTCTTGCAAGGATAATAAATTCATGGTGACAGTAATAAGCACCAAATTGATTTCCTATTATAATCCATTTAAAGAACATTAGCTTTCTTTGTCTTCTGACTTCAAATTTAATGAAAATGAAGACCTGATCCTGCTAGAGTAAATTGGTGTAACTGTTTCCCCTTTGTGAGTTATTAATATATATCTTCTGCCGCAAAGCTTCCTTGACACTGGAGAGGTCTGCATTGTGTACAGCAGCTCCGGGAGGTCTGTGATGTTTAAAGAGCGGGGATTAATATGAGTCCCTGGGTATATTAACTAATTATTATCGTGAGTGGTGGCTGGCTGCAGAGCACAACAAAATATACTGATTCTGAGAAAGAGAGATAAATGCCAGACTGATTAAGGGTGTGAAACGTCTTTTCTGTCTCTCATTCTCTATGTTCATCACATCTCTTTCCAAGCCTCTCTGAATCTCAGCTGCTTTTACAATCATTTCACATGGATTTTGGAAAAAGGAGGAAAGCTTCATCCAATTGTTTAAAATTGTTAATGGTTTCAAAAGTCTTTCCAAAACTCGAACGAAATACAGGAGGGAATTTTTGTCCAACATCTACTTAGAGTGACAAGAACTGTCAGAAAAGTATCAGATCACTGTCTTACTTTAAAATGAGGAAAAGGTAATACAGCAGGTGGAATTAGTGCATATTGGATAGACAGATTGGGACACCGGTGCATTTCCTGTCCCATTCTTCCTTACAGCAATTTCAAATGGAGGTTGAATGATTCAACCTTATGGGGATGTCACAGACAGCCAGTAAAGTGGCTGTAAATCAGTCAATTTTCAACCACAGATTGGTCACCTGCGTGTTCAGACATCTTGTAAACCACATCATGTTTTTCCAAAGGCATTAGCAGTGTCTCAGCACACCAGGAAACATGGTCTTACAGTTTAATTCCATCCTGAAAAGAGAATTAGTTCTGGCTCGAAGGGGATACCTGCAGAGCCAAGAGGGGCTCTGAACAATGACATCAACATTTCATCACAGTGTAATCAAGGATTGATCAGTGAAGCCCTAATTGTATTCCAAACCGTCTTTCTTATTGGTCGCCATTGAGAAGGAGATGTGATGGTTGGTGAGATACTGAGAAGGATGAGAGACTGTGACAGGAGTGGAGTTTTTTTAATTTTTTTTTATCCCAGGGCTCCATCTCTGCCTCAGTAGTGTGTGATTGCCTCAGGAAAGACAGCCACTATGTCAGTAATATAAATGTGTAGCATGGGTCTGAAGATAGGAGGCACAGGATCATTTTGGACTTAGATGTTTTTTTCACACCTGGACAAGAACATGTCAAAGAAACTCAGAACTCGAAATAACAGGAACATGGATCATCTTTTCTGTGTGGATTCAAACCGAGATGGAATTCCACTGAATATGGACAGTGTTTGCGGAAATCCGTTATTTGCAATGACTTGCCAGCTTTCTGGACTGGAGTGTACAAAATGTCAAGAGGGCCTCCTCGAGGCTGACAGAAATATGCAAAGACCAGAGAACTCAATCTTTAAAAACAAAAGCTAAATTCCTTTACTTGTCTGAGAGTAATCAGAAATGAACCAACAACTACTGTATAGATTGACTGCAGTGCAACAACGTCACAATCTCTACATCATGTGATTTTAGTTACATAAATGTAGATAAGGAACTTTTAGATAAACCATTTTCATAAACCTGTAACACTTACATTACTAACATATTAAAAAACACCTTGAGTCAATGGATGAGGGCCTGTTTGCACCCTTGCACACTTATGTTACATATATGTTACTTAAAAGTTAATGTTAACGCTGTTCAGCTTTATTTTCCATGTTATGTGCCTATTTCTATTTAAGTACACAGAGAACAAAACAAAACTGGAGTTAAATCCCCTTGCATGTGTACATATTACAGCCAATACATCAGATTCTGATTCCAATTCCTATTCCAAATTGCGTTCCCTGAGCCTTTGACCTTTGTTAGTATAATCGTCTATAAACGTAGCATGAATTTAATTCATAAAACATTCATTGGCAAACTCATGATGTTTTTGTTATTTTCAGAAAATCCTGCCAGTGTGGCTTCTACGTCTTCATATTGTAAAGCTTCTCTGCTGTGGGAGGAATAATTACAACAGAATAAGTGCAACTCAATACAGCTCAAGGGCACACACACTGATGAGAAGACCACACCAGCCTCTGATAAGTAAGTAAGTCAGATATAATTATTTCAGATATAACAGTGACTTACAATGAGGACTGAATGAATTACTGTGGTAAAGATGCTTTCCATTATTTATTTTACAAGGCAGCTTCATAAATATTGTTTACATCTGGGAGGCGGCAGATGGTAAAGAGGTGATGGTCAGATTGTGATTAAGTTATTAAAATAACAGCTGACAGCTTTGGTGCTAGATATACTTCAAATCCTCCCCTATCAGACACGGTTTATAAAGGACGTGATTTATAGATCTATTGTAGCTATGGGATCTCTGAAATGGAATTATGAATAATAAAAGAGTTGAAGTTTTAAACATTTAACCCAAGAGAATATGACTTAGTTATTCATCAACAGATTGCAAATGACCAGATTGAGAACTACAATGGACCTTTATTATATTACACTTAGGAATTAAACTAGCTAATGCCACTTTAAAGACTTCTCCAGGAAATAATCAAGAGAAATTATTCGATAAAATAAAAACAAATAATTTGTTTGTATGAACTAGCACCACAGTGTGCACCAGTTTGGTACTACTGGTTACGGCATCACCCCAAACATCTCATGCTAGCCCTCCTTAACAGCCAAATACAACGTAGGATATTGATGTAGCGTGTTAAGGTTCTTTCTCAGAATCGATTTTCTCATCGATTCTGAGAAAGGATCAGACATACCGGCCGCTACAAGGGAAGAAGTGACCACCCATACCGGGTTGCAACGTTTGTTCTGAACCCACATGGACCTGACAGCCGACTTCCTACTCCACGCCTCTCCACTCTCCTCTGCCTCCTCTTTACCTCTACCACCGATCATCGTTCGAGTAGGTCCCAGCTTTGTAGTTTCTGTATCTTGGGTTGGTGTATTAGCTGAATTGATTAAGGGGTTATGAAAAAGGAATAGGGATTCCCATGAAATAATGCCCTTTTAGTCTTTCTGCTGTCAAGAACCACCTTTTTGATAGTCATCTCCATCCTTGTGCCATATTCCATTTTTGCTGAGTTATGCTGTGTTGATTTCCATTCAATGTGCAGTATTATCCTTTCCATTTCATTTTATTATTGTATGTATTATTGTTAGTACCTCCTTTAGGAGTTAATAAATTCTTCATTTATAAAATGACTGATTCACATGCTTTTGTGTGATTTAAAGTGAGCGAAGTCTCTGTTCAGACGGTGAGATTTAAACGAGTTGAGCTATTGTATTTCTGGCTTAGTTGCCAGTGGGGCCCCGATATTCTAATTATTCTTAAACATAAAGTTAAAGAACCTTCTTCAACAGCTAAAGATATAATCTAAAGTAATTCATAATTATCAATAATTCATAATTGAAATATTTCTGATATTCTACCGAGTCATTCACGCTACATTGATCACATGAATACACATTGCAGTCACTTCATGTCTTTAAGTTTTAGGATTCTGTTGGAGCATACTGTAGTATTTCAAATACACATTGTAAGTGGGCATCAGTGGTGGGCATACTGCAGTTAAGAAAAGCAACTCTCTCCACTTTCCTCTGCTGAATACAACCAGAAGCATACATTCATTCTGTACTGTACAAGAAACTCAACCAGCTAAAATTAATTGAGTCTGAGGACCCAGAGACATCCTATTGCACCTTAAATAGCACCTTACTCTGTTAACACTATTACAAGAAGCTGTGAAGTAGCACACATCACCTCTGATCCTCACTTCACAGCAGTCTGACAGAAGAGAGCCAAGCAGCAAGGCCAACTTCACTACTGAACATTTAAAACTAACGACCGCCATCTGGGTTTATACTCTGTGCATTCAGATCTAACAAGACACTGAGCACAGCCGAAGCTAAACATAATAAAGTGTACACACTGATTTGGGAGACAGTGCGGCACTTAGAGGGACTGTAGGAAATCTTAGAGAGTTGGGCTAGCTTTCATCAGTTGAATGCAATTAGCATGGTATTGTCTTAAAAATGTCATTGAGGACAAGTGATAAGAAACTAAGAAGTACAACATTCCCACTCGGCACAGGTGAATATTTTAACACTTTTAGCTTAAGAAAGTTTGGAATTGAATCTCTAGTTTAAGACAACTCCTCATTAAGAGGAAGTTCAGTGCAGGATACTCATGTCTTAAACTGAAGATTTAGTTGAAAGCTCCTGACCACTAGGTGTCTTGAATTATAATTAGTGTCCATCTGAAAGTTTCTTTCTGTCAAAAGGTTGGATGTTTGAACACTTGCTGTCTGACTTATGAGGAGTTGCTATGAGCAGCTCCCTCAGGAATTGGGTTTATGAGTGAGACACGAGGACACTTGTGTGAGAAATAACGTGGTCAGTGTTATGACTGGCTCTTCATTAGTTCACCACGGTGATCAGAGAGTTATTTTGTGTCACTGTGATCCATTGACAACAGGCGCTGGAAGTTAAGGAAAGACACTGACTGATTCCCTAACAGAGACATGTACAGAGAAGATTATAAACATACACATGTAATTACCACAATTGACAACATAATTCTTCCTGTACTGGCATATGGGACAGGAAAAAAAGAAAGAGATAGAGAAAGATGAAATGCTGATGTAAACCAGTGTTCATCATGGCTTAATTTAAAGCTTTTGATATAATCTTCAGGAAAAGATACATACTCGACGACACCACCATGCACACACACTGTAAAACCTTCTTTAGGTGTTATACAAGCTTTGACTTTCGGAAAATCAGATAATGTAAATGCCTAATCCATATGTATCCAGACACAGATGTAAACAACCCCCCAGACACATACAGTAGTTCATTGTCAGGTCCATAACCCTACTGTGACACACAGCATTCAAACATATGCGTACTTGTGTATAAACAACTCATACAAGAACAAGTCCTTTTTTACCTGCATTTCAGGATCCACAGAAGAATTTTCAGGATGACGGGGTTCAGGAAACATAAAAGAGAAGAGGGAGAAACATAATTACAAAACAAACATCCTCAGACATTGCAGTAAACAAAGCTATCTATCAAATAAAGCTTCATCTTATTCAATCAGGCTATTTAAAACTCATTTATTTTTCTTTCCCTGTCTTCTGTCTTTGGTTCATTAGCTGAAGTGTGCTGTAGGAACAAAAGCTCACAGTGTCTGCCAGCTCTGCCTGAGATGAGGTGAAAAGGACTCATTAGAAGATACAGTCTAATTAAATGTAGGTTTAACATTCAGAGATGAGACCAAAAGAAAGATGTATAGAACTATGAAAAAGATATAGAAGTTTAATTGACAGCCCACTCATTTCCCAATACTGTCTATAATGTATTATGTAGTAATAATGTAGTTTTCATCCATCGTCTATATGTGGAAGACGATGTGTAGTGTTCTTTGTGGTTGCAAAAGTTTATGAACCACTATTTCTAGAATATATGTTTAGGAGAAGAGATCAACTCACAGTTATTTTCCATTCCCATGATATACTAGCAAACATTGCACCATGTTGTCAGCAGTGTATAAGGTCAGCTCATGTATCACGGGTACAGTAATTTCACTGTTGAATCTAATTGTAGTGTTGGATAAAATGCACATTTGCAACACATGGGCTCTGCCAAACTTGTAAGGTCAGAGCTTTGATATTATCAGCCTTTGGACATCAAATGTGTTTTGCTTTGGAAACTTGAATCCCTCCATGATGTTCTTTTTCTTGGCCTCCAATTACTGCTTAGTTATGAGTCACCAATCATTTCAGCAACGCACATAAGCTCTCTGCTGTAAGGGCAACAGTTTTATATCGAGGAGGATCAATGTGAGCATTCAGACAAACATGACAGCTGAAAAAACATGAACAATGAGCTACAGCGGAGTAAATGTTGTTAAAAGTTATTTTGACTTTTGTAAATTGCATTGTTCATCATGTGAAGTAATCTTGTGTCTCTCTTTAATATCAATGGACCTTAAAAGAGACTACAATAAACAAATAACAATAGAGATTTGAGGAAATAGCTACGATCTGAGATAAAAAATCAGCTGGAAAAACATATAACTGAACATTTAAAGTTCAAAGAGAACTGAAAAAAATGTTCTACTCAGAGGCTGATCCATAGTGAAGTGGTTTAACACAAAACTAAAGGCTTTAGTAATACAGTGAGAACAGTTCATGGATAACAATGTAAAAATACATCACTTAAACTAAAATGTTATGGATGTGTACACAATCCTGTAATAGAAGAATGAATGGCTCAGTATATGAAGTCTCATTGGGAACTTTGATATGCAGACGAGGCCATAAGAGGAAGATAAGAAACCAAGATCAAACACCAAGCATTGGTACTCTCCTCACACTTACTAAACCTAAGATCACACACGCACACGCATGCACGCACACACGCACATCGGTTCAGCAGATATCTCTCCTCATCTTGGATTATATATCAGTCGAGTTTCAGATCAAAGCCAACTATATAGACAGAGTGATAAAAAGTACGTATATATAAAAGATGTCGGGTAGAAAATATAATACAATTGCATATGGTTTGCTGTTTGATGTTTCCCACATCAGATGTTCTCATTTAAAATCCTGACTCCAATATTGACACTCATATTATAATAAATTATGAAAATAATGTATTTCTACCGTTACGTTTAAAGGTTGTTACTGAGCCAACAAATATATATTGTACATATTGTAACTGTTAAAAAGACCACAGTTTCTACATACTGAAGGCTGTTTCCTTACTGTTAGGATGTGTCTTTATGGATTCATTGTTGTTACACCCTACCAGTGGGGAGGCAGGGGTCTGGTTTATGCAGGTATTAGGGTTCAGGGTTAGGGTTAGGGTTAGCACGTCACGACAAGGGGGTGATGGCTGAATCACTAGCCATTATTAGTGGAAACACTTGGTTAGACTTTGGGAGCTGAATCGGCCTGCCATGAAGACAACATGAGAAACAAGACGTTTTGAAAGACAAAGTCCCTGACCTGCCCAGGGACTGAAGATGGAAATGACCTGCTATAATCCGGCACAAAGCATCTTATCTCTCGAAACAAAGAACATTTGTCTCTCAGCATTAACAGTCCAGTCTTGTGTAACATCTACACCTTAGATTAGGCTGGCCAGCTCGATCAGATCAACACCTCGCCCTAACATTTACTCTGAGAAGTGAGCAACATGTCAGATGCTTGTGACTTGGGTTTGGTTTCTCCACTGAGTGTAGTGAGTCACAGTGAACAGTTCAGCAAAGTGATTAACATGGATTCCTCTGGTCATGATCCAGTGTTTCCTTCACCTTTGTTGCCCATTTAGATAATAGATACACAGCAGTTATTTAGCTAAATGGCTCCTTATAGTGTTTCAGTTATGCAACACTGTGAGTTTTCATCGACAGTTCACCTCATTGAAGTCTCTTTAAAACCACTACATCTTCCTCAGCGGCCACGTAGTTATCTAGAAACATACGTATCCTCTTGGCCCACTTAAAACGAAACTATGCGATATATAATTGCTACTATTTATAATCATTCACTTTGTTAAAATAGGGACATAAAGGGAAATAGAGGAACTAAGCAGATCCACCAGCTACTCTTTAAAGACTATGTTGAAGCTATGACTGCTTATTCCTTTTTGACATTGTTCTAGTATGCCTTTCTAAAAAGCTATTCAAGAATGAAAAGAAACGTTGTTTACCCATTATTGTTTGATGTGAGGTGGATCCAGGGAACATTTCAATCGCAACACTAATTTAAAACTTCAGATAACTCAGAAAAAAGAACAAAAACTCCTTTCATATGAGCATAGCAGAGATTATCATGGATTTATTTATCAAACCCATGCCATTCATCTCTAAAAAATACTCTTCCCACGTAATACATTTTGAGATGTTTAACAGACATGCTACAGTATAAAAGAGCTGCCTTGATGAGGCTTAAAACTAAAGAGTGTTATTTAAGTGGCTAAAGAAGGATTATCTACTGTTGAATGCTCATCATGTTGTACTTCACACATTGATTTCCCTGTAAATAGTGTGATTTAAAAGATCAAAAACCTAAATCTGCACAGACAGGGCCTCTTATTACCCACAGCTGCCACTGCTATGTTGTTTAATGTATTCCACTCCACTCATAAATCAATCTTTAATCACTTCAAAACAAACCGAAGCTGCAGAGCTTAAATCTCAGAAGGTGGCGTTTCATTTTTTAAAGGTGACTTGTAGTTTAAGATGTATTAATGGTTTTTTCTATTTGAACAAAAAGAGATAGTGTTCAAAACTATTCTGATACATCTTAGACAACAGATTGACAATTATATTTACGTACATTTATTGACAATTTAAATTATAAAGCATTAGGATTGCATGCACTTTATGTAATACAATCCACGATGCAAGATTATGGTTGCTCAAGTTAACACACACCAAATTGTGTCTTGGTAAACAGTTTTGATGAAGGATTTAATCCTAACAAGAGTAGTAGCACAGGCGTCTTTCATAATTCTTGATTGTCTTCAAATTATGTTCTTTCAGCCGACAAAAAATGGGCTAACTCCAACCCAATATCCTGCTGTGTTGAAAGCAAGATTGGACAGAACAGGCACTTAGTAATTGTTGAAATGACTTCAGATGTCATGCTTTTCAAGCAGAAACATATTGACTATACAACTTCTTCATGGTGAGCGCCAAAGTGCTCTAACAATATGATACAACAAAGTGTTTACGGTTAATGTTGTGTCATTTAATTTCCTTTTGACTGCCTCCTTTTGTTCTCTGTTTGTCTTCTGGCTTTGTCCTCTAATCACTCTTCTTATGTCCTTCATTTATATTAATAGTTTCTATCTGTCATCTTTGCAAATGACTACACAGTGGAAATCACTGTCTCTGTGTTAGTGTTCAATTATCTCTGTTGCTACATAGACCCTTGTGGGTAGGCTATGTGTAGAGGTTTTGTCAGAGGGACAATCAAACAAGACACACACCATGCTGTCTGTGTATACCCTGTTATCTTTCAAAAAGAATAGTCTATCTTGCTGTCTCCATCCATTTCTCGGTAATAGGGCAGGCCAGGAATCCACTTTTCACAGATTTGTCTCTAAAGCTGGATAGGTTGACATTTAACAGGAAGTTATATCCTCTCTATCAAATCTCTGTATGGTGTCCTCCTTTAAAGTTCCTTTGGCAACCATTTCAAATTTAGAAAAATGTTTTGCAATATTTTTGATTGACAAGTTAGTATTCTTCACAGAGGGCTATTAGGAGGGATTTGCTAACCAAGAAGATATTAAACAGCAAAGGTACATTTGGTTTCAGTTTATTTAAATAGAAAAAAGCATCAACATCATTCAAATGACACGACTGCAGCTTCTGTGACGAGGTAAAGGGCTTGAAGGGGATCTGGAAAGCGTGGCTCACATCTCTCAGTGCAATGTGATGTCAAGAGCTGTACAGCTGGTGCTCCGCAGGTGTCTTCTGAGATAGAGATATCCCTGCAGAGAGTGAGGACACCTGTTGCGACTGAGAAAACGGGATTGAACTCAAATGCACGACTCACACCGGTTTTTACAAAAAAAAGGTTTATTCTAACCAAAGATCCACTATGATGGACAACAACAGTATCAACACAAAATCCCTCTTAAAGAGGAAAAACACTGGGGAGCATAAAAAAACAAAAGCAACTAAATCACGACGTGGCTCGAAGCTCTGAGGCGTATTCGTGGCTTGATGACACTGGTAGAAAATCACCATGAACAAAAACGAACTGGCACAGGACAAAGGGCGATGAGGACAATAAATACACCAGGTAATGGGGAACAGGTGAAAACAATCAGGGGCGGGGCGGGACAATCACAGGAGCGGGAGTTTACTATTCAAAAATAAAGGGAAAAGTCACAAGACCAAAACACTTAAATAAACGTAACATAATTTCCGAGATATGACAACACCCCACTGAAGAGGCACAGTCTAACGGGATTTTCAAGTCTGCCGCTTTGAATAAGAATCATCTGAGTTTAGGGTATGTATATATTAAACAGAAGCATCAGATGTCCCAACAGACTCTTGCGTCAGGGTCCAGTCAGATAAAGTTTGGCCCTTATCTCTAATGTGAATAGGACAGTGAGAGGTGCCAGTGGGCAAGATGCAGAACGTCAAATCTCTATTTTAAGCAACAAAGGTTTTAAAAATTGAATGATGCTGCCTGCCAGTTTGCCATTATGGCATTAGCTACTAACCAATGTGTTATTTATGGCAGAAACGAGTCACTCTGACCCTAGAAAGGTGCCATATTATAGAAGTACCAGATCATAGTGAAGTTATCCTACTTTAGATGTGGGCTGCTGCTCTCTACCCACCAGTCAGAGAAGGGCTGCAGCACCCCATGAAATTTGTTGGCTTCGAGTTTCCAAGAAGCACAGGGAGCTCTGTATGAAATGAGCTGTGAAATGAATTGGCGGACACAGACGATGCCACATTCTTCATTCATTTTAAATAAAACATGTATTACCAGCAGTAGCAATGACCCTGGTATTGTTTTCACCTTGTGAGTCCGTATGTGTGTATGAATGGCAAAATGTAGTCCTGAAAACACAGTTGTTAGAACTACCACAGAGGGGGTCTGAGTTCTTGGACAGATGTTAGTTAGTTTCGGTCTGTCTTTGGATAGATGTTGTCAGCATGATAGTTTGAAGATGGCCATGGTCCGAGCAAGGGAGACGGGGAGTGTATCACCCCCATATCACAAAACATTAAAGGTGTTGCTTATTTCAAAATAAAGGCTTTCAGTTGTGTTGTTACAGCTGCAGAACAATCACCACTTTTCATGTAAATATTAGATAAATATGCTGCAGTTAGACATCTTTCTTTGTCAACAAAAAGTGGATTTGTGTTTGAAGCATGATTACAGAGACTTCAAAATCAATGTACACGTACAAGGGGTACATGTACAAATCAAAATCAAGCCAATGCAGAATGTAAAGGTCAATAATAAAACAAATATATAAATGTATAGATAGATGTAGAGTTCTGTGGGAAAGTAGGTTTCCAAGACAATCAATCACACACTTCTTATAGAGAAGTTAGTTTGTACATCTTAAAGTATGAGTGTTGGAAGACACATTCGGTCTCATCTATCTGCATAAATAAAACCAAGTTTATGTTATATTCTTCCAGTCTGCTCAAACCATAAACAGAATGTATTACTCCAGCTATTCCACACAGTTTTGGAAGCAGACACATAATTCCATTCATCAAAGGCCAAATGCATTTTCTGATTGTCTCATTATTCAGAATGGCTGAAAGCTCTACAACATCTAAACAAGCATTGTGTGTGGCACTACTCTAACGCAGCAATCAAGTAATTCAAGATGTGCTTCATGGCTGTGTGTTTATTAGAGTTACCGGTATATATAGCAGTAAACAGTTTTCAAGAAAACAGAGCGCTCCCCTGAAATGATTTTTCCCTAAACATGCACTCAAGAGTCAAATCTCAGGAAGTCAAAAACCTTAAGAGAGTCAGAACAGCCATTCTACAGAAACAAAGATGAGACTGACATAATTGAATCTCAGTTCTGATATCAAAACCTGTATTTTAAAGCCTGCCACTTCCCAAATACTTGATTTACATCTTTATGTTATTCCCCTCAGACTGACTGATGCTGAGCACACAGGAGCTGAAAGATGTATGATTCTCTGAACCTGGCTGAATCTACCAAAGCCACATCTTACGAGAACATGTTGTTTTAACTGTATATCTGTGAATGAAAACAAATATTAACATGACTCCATGACCACTTTATTTTCAGCACCTTACAATTCAGCATCAGTACACACGTGGTGGGAAGAGGGAGCCAGCAGCTGTAATGTGTATGCATAGACAAGAGCAAAAATAATGAAAATGAGAATCAATAGTCAATTAAAAGGAGAATATTGGGTAATTCTCAAGACTGACTGGTCTCAATATTCAGCTATCTGGAACAACAGATCAACAATTGAGAGTAACTGCCTCTGACATGGTTACATTTCCAAAGTGCAGTTAAAGTGTGAGGTTTCCCGTCATGAAAACGTATAAACTTGCTGGAAAGAACAGCCTGACGGTGGCTACATGGAAACACACTGTTGGCAGGCAACCAAATGTAGAAACCACACAGCTGGCACCTTCACTTAATGATCAAAACAACAGTTAAGCTAAGTGGTTTTCTTTTAACCAAAATTATATTTTAGAAAGCCTATTTTTACTTTCCACCAAATAAAAACAAGTCATTCAATTAAACATATGGTTGATGGTTAAATTATACGAACACAAAAAGTGTTTGTTTGGCGAGAAAGAAAGGCCTCAGAGGACAAGAGAGAGCAGCGGCAGCCCTCTGGCTCTGACAGAAGACAGGCTGGAGGGAGGACAGCTGTCCAGATTTTTATAGGAGGAGCTAGAACATGAGCCGATAGGAGAGGACACTACAGGAGGGGAAACACGACATTCCTCTGGCTGAACAACAGAACAACTTCATTTCATGTGAGGAGAGAACTGCCGTTTACAGTGGGAAACAACTGCTGTGCTATTACCTACTTTATTATGATTTAAGTCCAAACCTTTAAGTGTGTATTCAACAGAGAAACACGGTCTGTAAAATAAGTTACTGTGATTTCAATAATATCATTATCTCCATTATTAACATTTGTCAGCTGGCAATGTGCTCAGAGCATATCACCTCAGCAGAGGTATTATGATCAGATAGAATGAACGAGGTGTTATGACAAAGAGGACAAAACAGCTCTGCACAAAACCAAGGTAGAATACACTAACTCCGCAAGACCAATACACTAGCTCTGCCTAAATAACATGACACCCATGCTGAGACAGTATAAGGTAGTAACACATTTTATATTATAGTTAAAACCTTCAAATTGTAGTTGATATGCACAAGTCTTTTTTATCTACAGTGCCTCTGCTGACTTCCTTCACTGAAGCTTTAAGTCAGTTTGAAGAGTGTCTATGAAACAGCTGCCTGGCTGATGCTCTGTGGTTCACTTGTTTATACTGTTCTGCATCAGGAAACAGGTTCCAGTGTTTAAGCAAGTGCAGCAGGGCATTTCTAAAACCTTACACACCTGATAGTGCGAGACAGCAATGGGAGTGAGATGTCGGCTGAATTAAATTATTCAACAGGACGGGGATCTTTATTTTTGTTACCATCACAGGTTTCAGTATAATCAGACATGCACATTTAGTAAATCCACAAACAAATATACTATTTAGATTATGCTACATTGTTTTTATATCCATTTTATGGATATTTAATAAAAGGTCCATGAACATGTATTCCGTTGAAGAATATTGTATTGTGGAGCACTTTTTTCTTCCCATTTCCTCACTACATTATAGCTTTCCCATGGACCATTACACTTTTATAATAATCAACACTGGAGGTCTCCGATCATCATTGTGGTCAGCAATAAAGGGCTGAGGCTGATATGAAAGTTTGTCATGTTTTTGAATTAGTTTTAAAATAGCTTCAAGACATCTTTCTCTAAAAGACCACAGCACACCCTGAATGTTCACCAATGAACAGTGGAATATAAAGCCTCTGTTTTCGGCATTAATGACGTCTCCAAACTAGGGAAGCAGTTAGTACGTGGCAGCAATGGTTTAACAAAAAAAGCAGAAGGAGTATGACTCTTTGTAAAGTTAGAGAAGGGAATGTTTTGGGAAATGTTTAAAGACATCCTAGGAACATTAGTTGGTTCTCAGTACGTATCACAGGTTCAGGGTCAGGGTTAGGGTTAGAGTTAGGCTTAGGGCTGGACATCATCTGTATGACACCATCACAATGGTTTTGTTTATCAAGGTTATGATCATGGCACTCAACAATATTGTATAGATGGTTTTGATAGGATATAAAAAGAATGAAGGGGTTACAACTGGAAACAGTGTATACCAGCACACACAGTTGACATAGTAATTGCAACACATGTCATTGCTTGAACATAATTCATGATTGATGTGAATAAAAACTGAAAGGTTGCTGTCAATAAACAACCAGCTCTGTGCTTCGGATGGGTATTAAGATTCACTGCTGAAGGTCATCATCCCTCAGATAAACATGTATTGCAATTAAAAACAGACTCAATGTCAATGTGAATAAAGTCACAACAAGATGATGAATCTGAACTTGTCTGAAATTAAAAGACTTCCATTTCATTGTTTACCCATCAAATGTCAGTCCAACGTCAGTAAGATTTGAGGAGCATAGGAGAATATTCAATGTCATCAAGATTATAAAAACTATAAAACATACATACTTTTTGACTTGTAATCAAAAGTAATGTACATGTGTTTTAGCACATGAAGGTATACTATAAATAGTGGGAAAGAAAGAGAGATCACAATCCAAGCGTCTCCTCTCCATAAAAAAACTGTTTCCCTCTGAAGTGTCAGTGGAGCAGAACGTGTGTTGGTGTGTTCAGCTGTGCAGGAGACTGGTGTTGTTGATGGAGTCACATACACTGCCTGGCCAAAAAACTGGTCACACACTCTGATGTTCGTTGGACCACCTTTAGCTTTGATTACGGCACGCAATCGCTGTGGCATCGTTTCCCAGCTTCTGCAATGTCACAACATTTATTTCTGTCCAGAGTTGCCTTTTTTTTTCCTCCAAGATCTTGTATTGATGACGGGGGATTCGGACCCACTGCGCAAAGTCTTCTCCAGCACATCCCAAAGATTCTCAATGGGGTTCAGGTCTGGACTCTGTGGTGGCTAATCCATGTGTGAAAATGATGTCTCATGCTCCCTGAACCACTCTTTCACAATTTGAGCCCGATGGATCCTGGCATTGTCATCTTGGAACATGCCCGTGCCATCAGGGAAGAAAAAATCCATTGATGGAATAACCTGGTCATTCAGTATATTCAGGTAGTCAGCTGACCTCATTCTTTGGGAACATAACGTTGCTGAACCTAGACCAGACCAACTGCAGGAACCCCAGATCATAGCACTGCCCCCCACAGGCTTGTGACCTTTTCTTTGGACGGGCAGTGTATGTTATTGTGACAAGCAGCTACAAAATTGATTGGTATGGAGTTCATCCGGCCAGCTTATTCAATGTATTTAGTTCAACAGAGACGGACAAAAACACTTTACTGTTTTTTTGTTTATCAAATATAAAGTTTTGACTGGAATAAATGACAGAGAGCAGGCTGGTACTTTAAGTCAAATATTAGGAGTGATATGGTGCATGGGTCCTCAAAATTCTGTGTATAAATGCTGTATTTTGTGAAAGTAATTAACACAGATCCGAGTAGAAAACAGTCATTCATCAAAAAGTTGAAGCACTGGTCATCTGATTCAATCGCCTGATACTTACAAAAAATCCAATAAATAATGTTCATGCCATCGTTATTTGCCCATTTTACTATTCTCCCAATATTTCTCAATACTTATTTGTCAAAGACAGTAGTGGAACTTTTATTGATGTTATTTGTATAATTTATTCATGTCTGAGTTGTCTGACCCTGTATGTGGCATTATCCTTCATTGAATTCATCCAGACAACATTGTAAGCATAAAGATAAGAAAACAAATAGCAAGTTGATTGAAACAAGGTTTTTCAAATGTTTGAAGTGAAATCCAAGATATTCAGCGTTTTAGGCTTTAAGTACACCCTTTAAAACATGATTCAATATTCAAATATAACAGGTGAGCTTTGTCTTTTTCTGCAGTCAGTGGGAGGATTTCAGGTGGTTCGTTAGACTTAATATAGTTGCAGTCTCACTCTTTTTACAGAAGTGAAGAAATATATTATACTTTCCTAGTTTTGTTTAATCCTTTGTGTTTGTGTCAAAACAAATACTTCAACAATACGAAAAATGTATGCTTTGCAGGTTTAGTTTGAACTGTTTCCCTTGTGACTAAATTCCATTTGTAATACCCCAAGCTAAATAAAGTTCCCCAGAAAACTGTCAGTGTTCATCAATATGTCAGAGTTGTTTTGTAGGGTTTTACTGAAAGGAGATGAAAGAGGTGGAATAACAAACCACATGTATCAAACACAGGACGAAAGGGGATCCTCTGGGGGGAGAAAAGGCCTATATCTGATTTCTGTTAGTCAGCCATGACACTTCCCACTATACACACAGTGCATTACACTTCCAACACACCAAAAGAAAAGGGCAACAGGCTCTCAACAAACACAGGTATCTTCATCTAAAGTCCAAAGTGTTTCAGCATCAAGGTTTTTTTGTATAAAATAGGACGAT
Organism: Eleginops maclovinus; assembly: GCF_036324505.1. Classification (NCBI taxonomy): domain Eukaryota; kingdom Metazoa; phylum Chordata; class Actinopteri; order Perciformes; family Eleginopidae; genus Eleginops; species Eleginops maclovinus. Next base: position 8,376,503 of record NC_086366.1, on the reverse strand, counting down.
CAAGAAGACACTTAACCCTTAACTTAACAAAATCAACACACTAAATATTGAGCAAGGAACACCTAATTCAAGATCAACGTTTTTGTGTAGCTTTCTTGTTCCTTCATGTTTTGTTTTATCATCAATACAAACAAAAAAGGAAACAACAGAGGAAAATCAAATAAAGCCTGATTCTTTCCATTAGTATCTAAATTAAAGGCAGAGAAGACTGTCATTGCTTTGCATAAGAACAAAGAAAATAAAGATTTGAGGAGACCTTGAAGACATCATTTACTTGTATTAAAGTTCATGAAAGGACCGCAGCGATCTGAACTCAGGTAGTTAGAGTCATTACAGACAGTATTTCATCCCGGCGCACAGAGAAAATGACAGAGACTGAATTCATTTCACAGTTTCGTCTCCTGATATCATTTTTTTTTTTCTCTTCGAGGCAAACTACATCATACCGAGCCAAAGCCATTAGACTGATAGAGGCCTTCTTATCTAAAAAGCCTCTTGTGTGTTTGCAGGTCATTATAGCAGCTAGACTTGAAATAGACTGGTGCACTTTAAATGTGTAATTTGAATATGAGCAATGCAAAAAAAGCAGAATGGAAAAAGTCCAACCACTTTGAAAATAAAAGCTCCCCAATGACAAAGAAGATACGGTATATATAAAATAATACAGTATTACTCTTCATCAACCACCATCAGTTTAGATTTAAATTACAGGCATATACACAAACATTTATTTAGTTTGTGTAGATTATTTGACTGTAAGTGTGTCTATTGCACAAAAGAAGAACCAAACCCTTTTGACTTTAATCAGGTTAGTTTGGGATGCAGTCAACAGCAACATATAGCACTATAATAATACAAATGTAGTTTTTATATTTCTAACAGACTATATATTTTAGAAGTGGTTTGCAGTTTAGCAAGGTCAGAGCAAAATGAAAGATGACAAGTAAAAGTGATGAGTTACAAGGTCTTTAATATAGCCGAGTGCCGAGTGTCATCTTCGCTCATGAAAGACGGAGTAACCTGAAGCTCCCGTTCTGCATCACTCTACACATCGTTAATACAACATTTCATTTGTAATTCAACTTTTAAAAGTAGAAGGGCCAACACTAGCTTTATGGTGAAACGGAACAACTGACCTGACAAAGGACACACCAGCAATATATTAAAACTGTTGTCATCCAATAGAAAATCTGTTGATGGGGAAATAATGTAAAACAAATCTTTAGAAAGAGCAACTAAGGAAGGATCCCTCTCCCTGGAAAGACAGACTGCTCTTGTTTTAATTAAAATATTGTAAATATCAGACTGTGTCTCACTTTTCTAACAACTGTTACAGGACAATGTTTAAAATGTTGTTGACTGATACAAAATGAGTTGATGTACATAAAAGTAAACCACTTCTGGAAACATTTCTGATACATTGTCCTTTACAATTCCATCTTAATCGAGGTGAGCACGTTAGCCCAAATTCCAATTTTACCTGCAGTTTCAGAGAAAAAATATACATGAAGTGTCTGAATGTTTTACCTCCCGATTTCCCCATTGATTCAACATTATGTGTGTTAACTAAAGTTCATGTTTTTTATACTGTAGTTTTCAACTATGTTGTGTAAACAACTCCTGAAATACAAATAGCGTATGTTGTATCATGAGCTTACAGCAAAACTGAATAAGTAGACAAAAAAAAATGTAGACTTGAACAATACATTCATGTTTTTACCTTTTGTCTCATTACATGGTCCACTGAGTTAAACATTGGCCAACTCCAATCTACACCACAGCCCATTCTCACAGTTTAATGTCCCCTGTCAATCAGCAGTGGAGTGGTTAGTATTGATTGGTTAAATGGGTTCCTGCTGGTCCAGCAGAGAACAGTTTAAAACTGAGCATAATAAAACAAGAGGTACACCTTTTGGATTATAAAGGTAGAGGAGCTATAGAAGTGAATGGGTAAGCAAAGCAGAGTATCATTAGTTTGGAAATGTTATCCCAGCTAAAAGACTGTATTTATTCTTCCTGGTAGTTTAACTGCATCTCTCCCTGGGAGAAACAGAGACCTGTCACACACACAAATAAAGATCAGACTCATATAATCTGGCAGAGACAGCAAATGACACTCCTTTTTCACAACGCACCTCTTCCTGCTCCTCTCACCTTCCTTTCTCAAAGCCACATTTTGTCTTCTATGAGAGAAGCTAATTTGACCACCCTCACCAAGTGTCATTTATCTCCTCTTAGGGACACTTTCTATACATGTTTAGTGTCAAGAATACAACTGCCACTAGTGTGAGTAAAAACGTCCTGTCAACTCAGGATATAGCTTTAATCGTAACTACTGTAAATGGCATTACGTAATACCTAACTTCAGTCTGTGAGCTACTGTGATAAAGTGTGTGTTTGAGATGTGAGTTCTTTACTGCCACATTTATTTTCACCAAAATGCTTTCTGCAAATCTTAAGTCATGCTGTATGGTTATCTTTATGCTTTGTGAGGAGCTCAGGGTATACATGCATAAACAAGCTTTGGGAAAAATAATATGATTTACCACCTGAGGTTTAATCATGTAATATAATCTGAATGGATGGAATACCTCAGGCTGAACCAGCATGCAGAATGTCATTTGAAGCTGTCAACATTTTAATGAGTGTATGTTTATTTAAGCAATTCTTTCCTCCAACACCTTTGCATTCTAACACTCAGTGTGTTTGCAGATTGTTTGATTCTTCTCACTTCCCCCTTGATATTTGTTCCCAAACAGAAAACTTCAACTGTAAATCTGCCCTGTTTACTTCTAACTTCCGAACAAATTGAATTTAAAGCATTCCCCTAAGAAGTACTGACTAAAAGACAAAAGCCTCAGATTTCAGAGGCATGTTGAAATCTCAGAGAAGATTCCACTGAGGAGAAAAAGTCCTCAAATGGTTGACTGGGTAAAGTGTGTTTAACCCCAAGACAGGAAGCCTGAGGGATATCAGAGCAAGAGAGCAAAATAGATGAAAGTGATCACAGTACAGCCAGGGGATACCTGTTAGACCATTGCAAAAAAGCCCATCCCAGGTACATCTATCCCAACATCATCTTCTTCATCACTGTCCTCTTAATCTGTCATTTGAAACCTCCATCACTGCCTCTGTCAGTCTGGTACCTTCACATTTGAGATAGATTGTGGCTCTTGGCTTCCTCACTCTTCCTATCCTGGCTTCACCTGCTATGACAGGATGCTCCAATTTACTCACCTCTGCTAATCCACAGTGCATGAAGCTGTGTAGGTGTGTAAACTTGGCAGTGGTTTGTTTGGCTCTCTCCTGGTTTCCTCCCTGCCGCGACTCTATTAACCTCACGGAAGTTCACATTCACTCCTGACAATCACAACCGTTTGCCATACAACCTGTGGCAACTGAGCCGTGGGTGGTGCAAACAGAGAGTCTACACCCGAAACAGAAAATACACTCCTGTAACACTAAGAGCTCTCAGTCAAGGGACACACACTTTGTTTCCACACTGCAGGGAGCAACATAGTTAAAGAAACGATGTTAAGAGACATTAAATATGTTACTATATGTGAATTGACAGATTAAATGCGTCGATTATAAACCCCAGCTGAGATAACTGGGATTCATCTTCAGTTTCCTGCAACAGACGGCTTGTTGCTGAGACAATATCATATTGAAGACCTTTGGATCCTGGGGACTGTAACTGAATCACAAACAACACAGTGTTTTGTTTCTATCACTGTTGGTTTGTTTTTATGTAGTTTCATCTCCTCCCGTATCCTATCTTCTCCCTAGCATTATGCTGGAGCCTTATATGTTTTAGGGAACAGGCCAGGGTGCACTGGCTCAGTTTAGAGCCATAAATCCCCCCAAAATATTGAGCACATACATCAAACTGACTGATAAATTACAGAAAGAACACAAGTAATGGTGCCCATCCCTCCACCGTGGTCTGTATGTATGTTACTACTGGTGTTGTCCCAAATAAAAATGTTCTCTTGCCAAGCTTTAGGACATGATTGTGAAAATAAAGCAAGCAAGCTGCTGGGCTATACGGTTTTGCCAGTGTAGTGTTTACAAAACAGAAGGCAGTAATTACAGTTCCAATAATGATCATTTCGGTTAATCGGAAAACTGGAATAACCCCAAGCATGAAAAGGATGGAGCCACATGCATTTAGAGGATATTAGATATCCGGCAGTAAACAGACTGAGTTTGGCCTGTGAGGCATTTTGGGAAAAGTTTAGACTGCCTGTCTGTCTGTATCTCTGTGTTATACTTTCCATGCAAACAATACACTCATAAATCACTCCTGTCTCTAAGCGAAGCACGGGACAAAGCTATTTAATTTCAGTTGGGCAGCCAACTTTCACAGAACCTGAATTTGGAAAACCAAAGTGTTCTTATTAGATTTCAAAACATGTTTTCCCTGTTGAATAAACCAGTTTGTGTTGAAAACTAAAAGAACAAGTAGCAAAAGTAATGCCCTCAAACACAAACATTGAACAGAAGAAAGAGCCAAAAGTACACTAGATTGATCCCCTTTTGTGAGCATGTATAGATAAAAGCAGTCCAGGAGTTAATTTATTTAGCTGTACAGACATTAAAGTGCTGAAAAAAAGATAAAATAATCACCTTTTCATAAAAGACATTTTGGCTTGTCACAGTAGGAACAGCAGGTGTTACTAATGCAAACTAATGCTGTGTTTATATGTGACTATGAAACACACAGCTGTTCACATTATTCTTTCAATTTAAGTCACATTAATCTTATTTTATCTGTCGTCTTAGCTTCAGTGAAATTGATGTATAACCGTGTCAAGGTCCTATTTACATTTTTCGGAGATTCCATCATGGGCGTCCATTCACAGCCGAAAACGAGAAAAGAAGAATTTGTTCACAAGTAAATTATTTCTGTGAGTCGTGAATGCAGCTGGAAGGGAAAACCCCGGGGCCTCCTCCCAGGGCAGATAGAGAAGAAAAAGAGGCAACATTAACAATTCATAATTTGCTTGTTGCAGCGCATTGTTAGTTTCCCTGGAATGACCCGTTTGATTATGTCTCCCTGCTCTCATTAACCCCATTTCAAAATGCAGCTAACATAAAGGCTCCTGCTGAGGAGAATTTCAGAGCCTCAGGTAAGGACATCTTTGGTGGGAATACTGGAGTCATTCAGGGCAAGCTAAGATGAAAGCTTGTTGTAAATGACAATGGGATGTCAACAATGCAATCTCTGTGTTTTCAAAGACAATTCAAAGTCAAATGGAATGTTATTTGAAAGAAAAAAAGGACAATGGAGGACATTAAGGTATAGTGTATCTGTGAAGTCATCTCAGTCATGTGTATTGTATACTTAGATGTGGCATCATCATCTTTAACTTAAATATATGTTTTAACTTGTGGGTATTTAACATGGTCCCACAAAGGGGATTACTCTAGGTGTTAATAATACAGTGGCATGGCTTCAACTATGGGCAGATGTGATTATGTAAATGTGTACCGGATTTTATTCATTAAATAAAAATAATGCATTATTTTTCCAACATGATTAGCACAGACTTCAAATCTATTAACCTATTTTTTAACAACTCACTGTCTTTATAGTAGATGAATTAATATGTTGACCAAAAAGGGAGTTCCCTGTAGTTTTCTTTTTTTTGTTTCCTGGTAACCATGTATCTTTTTAATTATAAATAGGATTAATGGCCGTTAATGTCAATGTGAAAGAATGTAAAACACAATGAGAGACATTTGTGATTTCCAAACATGATTTGGAACACAAAAACGGTATTCCCAAAACTGAGAATGAATTAAGATTGTTACACAGGTGATTCATCTGGTGGTCTGGATTCATGTTTTTCAGTCAGGCAGCAAGGAATACACTCCTATAATTGGAAACAATTTCATTTTCATAATGATGGAATTGAATTTGTGTTGAATATATTGCATAACATCTACAGCAGGGGTGACCAGACTACGGCCCGGGGGCCACATGTGGCCCGCAGGCCATTTTGAATTGGCCCACAAATTCAAAAAACACAATGTGGCCAACAAATTAAACTCGTGCTTCTCTTATATTGTACTTCTTAAATATGTATGTAAACATATATTATACATTTGTATTCATGTGTGAATAAACCCACTTTTCAAATAAATGCAGTCACTAAAGTTGAAAACATTTTCTAACAAATTTAAGTTGATAAGAAAAAATCCCAATAATTTATTTACATAACCAGCCTTAACTATACCCTATTTTTTCCCCGTACTATAAGCATAAGGGGGTCCTGTTTTAAGGAATGAGCTGCTAACTACATTAATGTAACTAAATTAACTGAAATGAAACCCTATGGAGAGCTGTGATGTAGACTGTTTAAAAAAAAAGCATCATTTACCTATGAGGCAATATCACCTCTAGCAAGGGGCCTTGGTATGTTTTTCTGTATGTGGCCCTCAGGGAAAAATTTTTTAGAGATTCCTGATCCACAGTGTTAGCTTGGCATGGACTTTACAGAGAGAGAGAAAAGTGACTCATTTGTTATGCTCTTCAGGTTTGTTTATGTCAAGATTTGCTGACAGTGATTCATTCATTGATAAAGACACAGACACAGACACACACACACACACACACACACACACAGTCATTTTGATCAATACACTAGCACTTATACAGAAAAAAAAATATTTGACTCCCACATATTGACTCCCACTCTGAGCAAATTATTCAAATGGTACATGCAGTGATGCTTTTTCCTGATAAGAGGAAGAGAAAACTGCATTGAGTCACCCACGGCAGCTGTCTAATGGACAGAGATGCTCAGTCTTGGATCTCTCTCTAGTCCAACTACTTTATAAACTGATTTAATGGCAGCTTTCTTTTCTCTTTGCTCAGTTCACTTTGGCACAATACACTTTAAATTAATGAACTATTATTCAAGTAAGAAAAACAACGGCTACAAAAAGCGACAGTTTATGATTTATGAATGGTTCATAATGCACTTATTTCTGTGGGACCAATTATTCAACTCACAGAGATGGACGTACAGTATCATGTCCATACCCTGGAGTCCCTTATTATAACACAGTATCAGCAAAACTCAGAGAAAGGAAGAGACTCACACCACTTAGAAGAAAATAAGTAAAGATAAAAAGAGGACAAGCAGTAGAGAAAGTTGCATTTGAGGGAAAAACTCTACTAAGAAGAAGAGAAAAGAAAATGCCTTCAATAGAGAAAATTATAACGTGTCATTTTGTTTAGTAACAAAAACACAATTCACTCTGCTGAAGCACACTCTGCTTTCTTTCTGCAGATCGTTGCTCAAGGCAAAAAATGGGCACATGTCTCTCTGAGTATTACAGATAGAAACAAGAAACCCATCCACATCTCACCACTCAAACAGATAACAGTGAACATCAATCTGTGTTTATAGTAACCTTTGTCCTTTCTGTGTAAAGCAAAGCCTTTCAACAAGATATCTGAGAAACCCAAGCTTCTAAAAATCAATCTCTCTGCCAGAAACCAGTCACTATAGAAACAAGCAGCTCACACTTGCCCTCTTACAGAAACTCTAACCAGTCATTACTGTCCAACAAACTTCATGTGTCTGTGTGTAAAGCATCTAGGTAGGGAGGTCACTATAGAAAAGATGCAATTCCCCACTGTTCTTTCAATGTAAATTGGATCTCCTTTAAACTCACGAGCTGAGTCAGCGACAAAGGAATAATCCCTGGATTTTTCTTTCCGCTGCCTCAGATGGTTTTGGGAATCCATTACGCTCTTTGGTCCCTAAGGCCAGTTTATAAAACCAGACAACCACTTCATTTCAAGATAAATGATGCTATCAAGGACGTGTAGAGAACCATCACTGACTGTACACACGCACAGTTAACCATGCACTGTGGTGGGAAGCAGGAGAAAATGAGGAGAGCATATGCAGGCCTAAATAATATCGAGAAATACGATGCAACAAATATGTACTGTGGCCAGCTGGCAGGTTATTTTGTCTTGTACTGTGCATAAATAATTTGATATTTTATAAAGTGGATCTTCAGTACAGTGTTATAAATCCCTGGAAATATGACAACACATTTCACAAAAAAAGTCCACCAGCTGTGACGTCCAGAAGATGATTTAAAAATAAGTTGCTGATACGTTGTCATAGCTTTATCTGTTGCCAACAACTTAGAGATCTAGTTGCCTCTACTGTTACTCTCTGTTGTGAAAAAGGAGCTCCTCTATTTAAAGTTTCAGTCATTTAAAAAGAAGACAGACATGTCATACGTATTGTAAGTAACATATACAAGAAACATGAAAAGAATGTCTAAACATCATATGTAAATCTAGGTTTAGGTGAATGAAAAATGTTCCAGCTGGTGGAATAAAATAAATAAATAAAATAAAAAGCTTGAACGTGCCATGCTAAACCTAAAGGGAGTTTAAAAACCTGAACAGATCACCCTTATCTTTTCATGAGTCGAGATGAAAAAGGTTGATATATATCTGACAAAAGATGCATACCTTCAGCAACACTTTTAGCCAAAATAAGTAAATCCCAGCATGCAACTTGGCAAATGAACTAAACATTAGAAGAAAGTTAGCAAAAACAGAAGCCATACAGTTGACGTGTTATTCAGAGGCCAATTGTATTCACAATTGGACTTTCAGTCTTCCCCTGCCCATAGTCCTGACTAATAAGACACAATAGAGGCAATCAATCTCCTGACACATGACCTTTTAAATTGCCTTCCCCTGGAGGATCATTAAAGTTCCATTGCATCTGTTTAAACCACACTGAGCAGGCCAAGCATGGGGTCAACAGGTAAGGACACACATCTATACTGAATATTTTCAATACAACTTCCTGTAGCATTCAGATACCATGCATCATCTCATTGTCAAGCTGATGAACTGTAAAAGTGACCCTTTAGATTAACTCTCATTTAGGAGATCATACCAGCGGAGAAGGCCAGTCGGCATGCTGTTGTTCTGTCAAGGTTAATACTGAATGAAGGTCATCTTCTGAACCAATTAAGAGTATAACATAAACCTATCTGCACTCTTCTGAAGTGCCAGTGTTACATACTTAGGATATGTTATTTTATCACAAATATGTATAAATTACACATCAGGATACTAAATCATCCCATGTAATGGCTCAATGGTTGATTATTTGAAACACAGGACATTTTATGATCATTCAACACTATAATAACTAACTGTCGGACTTAATACAACTCTGAGATGCATAATGCTTGGTGATGTCTTGACAGTTTAATAAAGTTAAAACGTTTCTACTTTGGAGCTTCTGACTCATACTATCACAGGCAGATATATGTCTGAGCTACAACCCAGAGAGGAGGAAAAACAGTGTTCAGAGAGTCTCAGAAAGAGAGGTCTGTGTCTTGGTAGAGTGTTTTAACATCAATGCAATCCTTTGCCAAGGCTGCTCTTAATGCCACAGAGTCCCTGAGCTACCAAATCTGAATTGCTCTGGAGCACAAAACAAACAAGTACCTGAGCCTGAGAATCAATGCAGCCTCTCGGTTCTATTGACACTGGCAACTTTCTCCAGTGAATATTTGACAATTGCCACATAACGTTGTCGAATATTAAATATGTCCGTCATTGTGCTTTCAGCTGTCCTCTGGAGTCTCTGCCCCCTAAATGGTTCACTGTGCTTCCTTGAACATTTAAATGAATCTGAACATAACACTAGAACCTCTGAATAGAACTGTATTGTTACATAACACAATCCACAGGAAGGATAGAATCAGTTAAATAACCAAGATAAAAATAAACAGACATCTTCCGTCTAATTTGAGTGACAGCTGCAGCTGCGACTTGTGGCAGGAGACAATCTCATCACAGGAAGGTATAAAAAAAAGGTTGAACCCCATCTCATTGCAGTTTATTCAAACAAGTGACTTCATCAAAGGATTAATAATCTAAAATGAACCTTAAAGGTAAGAAAAATAAACACTTTGTCACACAATATCCAGATATGTCCTGAACATTCAACAAGAAAACATCCTGCAGCAGGAAGGATCCCTGTATATTTAGGATTTAAATATTACAATCTTTAATTGTTTAGCTGAAGCAGTCCTCCAAAAAGCTGAGCTTATTATGGAGACATATCCAATGAACTGTTTGTAAAAAGGAGGATGAACAAAAGACATTTTTAACTGGTGTTAACCCTATATAACAGCTTTTCATATTCAACAAACTATATAGATAAAATCCATAAAGCAAGTCCATCATGATAGGGCTTAAAAACGGTAGCCAATGATGTGTTTAAAAAAGAAGTAAAGAACAACAGGAAGTTCCTCTGGCACATCAGGCAGCAGAGACTTCTGTTATTTTAATGAATCGCAAGGCTCTTAGTGACACCGCCAGCTTGTAATTATATTTCCTTCCAACATCTCCTCATTAAAAAAAGAATATATATATATATTTACACTAACTTCAGCTCCTTGTGAAAACCGAATTGAACATTCATGTTATTTTCCACGGGCATCATTAAAGATACCTCATTATTCCTTGCAGCTCTTACAGCACTTGACTTAATGATGTTTTAAGGAAACAATGTCATTACAGCACGCAAGTACAATATGCTGCCATCCAGTCCTGAACAGTTACAGATACGAGGAAAACAACAAAACACTTTTTGTGATTTCCAGTGAGATCCATCACCCTGCATGCCTACACAGCGATCCTCCTCTGTACAGTGTCTTTAAAATACATCTCTACATGGGGAATACATTCAAATAATAAAAATAGTTTTAACTTAGAAAAAAAATGGGAAAATATCTTGTAGAGATTACTGAGCTATAAAGGAAGAAGAACAAGTCAGTTCCTGCTTTCAACTTGTTTTATGTCATACTAAATCTCAACTAAAACAAATGACTTTCTTTGTTAAAGTAAATGTATTCAGGAAGTTTGTCTTTGTGTGGTTGCTATTCAGTGGCTGTCCCTTTCTGGCTTTGTTGTCATGAATCTAATTATTACACTCCTAACTGCATGTTATATGTGTGTCTCCATCCTCTTCATTTGTCCTGCATATTGGCTGTTGTGGCTGTTACTCTGCTCTGTAACCTCCAAGAATTTCTCATCATCTCCCAGCAGGAAGTTGTTATGCATCACACTGAGCAACACAGCAGCACATCTGCCCTGCTGACAGCAAGCAGAGCCACTAATGGAAATCACTTACAGTATAAAGGATTCAGACTGTAAACACATACATATTCAGATATTCAGCAGATCAGAATCAAAATGTTACTTCTGTTTGTGTCATCTGAAGTGACACATTAAGAGGGATGAGCTACAACTATTGTGGGTCAAGGAAACAGAAGAATGTAGTTTCTGAAATAGTTTGTATATATTATTAGAAAGAAAAGAGATTCTGAAGGTTAGCCATAAACAAAATGCCTCCATGTTTTAGCCAACTGGTCCAACAGAATGACGATACATACAATACTTCCACCTTAACAAAGAAGAGATCCTGCATGACCAAACTTCACAAGTTATCTAGGCCTTTGAGTCACACCTCTAACAAGTGAACCAGAGACTGCACCTAAAATGAATCCCTGTTCACACATAATAGTGGTTCTTTCTATCCTCCACCCTTTTTCAGTCTCTTCATGTGGCTCACAGGGCAGCACACATCTATAAAAGGAGCTGCTGATTATAAAGAACAATCAGACCTGAAGAGATGGAGCCCAGCGGAGCCGCATTTCACACTGCAGTGGATACACAAGAGGCTGAGGGCCAGACCGCTCTCTGTTTGCTGCTGCTTCTCCTGCAGAGCGACAAACACTGTGGCTGCTCAGACTGACAACTTGAAATGGGATTGTGACATACAGTAAAGGGCTTGACTACTGACTGGGATCAATAGTTGAAGGCATGCTCTTCAGAGCCTTCTGTATAAAAGTGTCTGAGTTTAAAGGCTTAACAGCTTCCCTCCTACACACAACTGCTCTGTGTGCTTTTGTCGATTTAGATGATTTTTTTTCTCTGTAGGATTTCAATTAGTGGTTATAATAAAAGGCAATGTCTGAATGTTATCCGGTCCCATTACTATTTATAATATTCAGTGTGTGTGCTTTTCCCATGATAATGCTATATACCAAACTGCTCTTGTTATTACAGAAATTATGCAAACTCTATTTATTTACAAAAAGCGTGAGGCTTGCAGAAAGGAACAACTGGATACCTTCAATGAATCTGCAGGAGAATGAAACTGTATTACATTTACAATGCCCATTAAAGCAAAGCCTTAGAAAACGCTTTCTTCATACCGTTTCTGCTCAGCACTTTTGTATAGTTTTCTTCTCACTGTGGCTCCATCCGGGTTAATTTTGACCTTTTAACCACCAGTAACAGAACGCCCTGGAAAAGCAGCTAAGCTTTCATGTTGTCAAAACAACATTATTCACGGAGCATTTCATTCGATTTTTTTTATTTTTTATAAGTAATATCCGAGCTCAGATAGCATTATGTGAAATTAATTTGTCTTTATTCACGTTACTATCTTCTGCCCAGTCTTGTTAATACCAGGACATATCAAACACAGCTTTGAAAGTGAATAATGAAGAGGATAGCAAGACCAATTATCTAAAATGTTTGAACAGTTGCTATGGAAAAACCCATGTTCCTCCAAGAAAAAAGTTATGACTGAATAAAAAAATTAGTAAAAGAAAGAAAACATCCTTCATGCTCATATTTCTGTAGTTGATGTACTTTTACAGCATTGCTCTCTGTCTCTGTCTCTCATCTGTCAGTTATTCAAACGAATCTCAAATTATACTCTGATTCTCTCACATCAACTCTAAATCTATTGACCAAATATATTTATTCTTCCCCAAAAACAAATGCAGGATGATAAAATGTCATGTCATGTCGTGTCGTACCCTGATTAATTCCATCGATTTGTCAGTGTCACCTTCTGGAAGGCTCAGAGAGGGGATTGGTGTACTGCTGAGAGGAAACGCTAATAAACCCAAACTGCTTATTGTTGGGTTTCACATAAATCTGCTCCTCTCGAAATTCATCTATGCTTCTGTCTAATAGTTTATTAGTATGACTGAAGAAACTAACAGAGTAAAGTAGTATCTAACACTTACCAGAGGACAGCCGGTTAATACAAATCTATCAAGTGTACACTTGTCAAAGAGAGATTCTTACTGATACGACCTTTAGTCAGAGTCGAGGTTTTGTAAACATAGAATGACCATAGTTGAGAAAACTATATAAACGGCAACGTTCCGAGAAGCTGTCCTTGTCATACTTCGAGGAAGGATTCATCAGAGCATATAGAAAAATGGATAACAGTGATCCGGTTAACAAGTATTATCTGTAAAACCTCTCCAAAGGGCTGAATAAAACGTATGTCCTATCAGCTGAACATTTGGACAGTAATGTATTTTCACCTGTGGGACAGATTATTGCTCCTTATCCCACCCTGTTCCCATCATGGCCTCTCACGCTGTGACAGGCTGCTCCTCGTCCTTTGCCATGGCTAGAAGCTGTTAATGAAAGTCAGTTGGATCTGTAGAGACAATTTTTATGTCATCCAGCTGAGTAACCTCTGGCAGAGAGTCAGTGTGTGTATCTGGCAGTGGGTTGTAAGAATTCCTCCCTCTCCTGCCAGCTGTGTCTCTTTGCACCTCTTTGTGGGTCAGATCCACTCCTGGAGCCTCTCCTGACATGTCAGCACGACACACTACATTAACACAACAGACGCTGATGCCATACCACCTGTGGAGAGTGAGGCCTTCAGTCAGTGTGTCCAAAGACCTGTCGCAGTGCCTAATGTTGGTCTCAAAGCACTGCAGGAAACAGCTGCTGATAGGCTGAGAGGAAATATTCACACCTACCACACAGGAACAGCCAATAACAAAGAAATGTTGTTAAATAACAGCGGGAATAACTGAGGGGAGTTCATCAATTCACTCCTTATTGCTGTGACAAAACACCCTACAGTGATCTATAACTGAACCATGAACAGCTTAGTGTTTGTGTTTCATAGGTTTTATCTCCTCCCACCTTCCGCTTCTCTATTGTACATTTAAATTTCCTCCAGTCACAATCCTCCATGGATTACTGGAGTAGTGATCATTAGCTATAGTTAATTACAATGCTGGAAACTGATTGCTGTACTGAGCCTTAAGTGCAGCCACAGTATCCTACCTTAGATTAGCATCAAACAGCAAAGATAAGGACCATGGCCACCCCTCTGACACTTTCTCTGTTAGGATGCCCATCAACTCCGAATCCTTACAGAAATAGTGTCCACATGTAAATGTGTGTTTCGGATTCAAACTGATGTTACAATGCTAAAACACAGGAAATAGAGTTTCCTGTACACTTTAAAACACCTGTTCACTTCATGCATTAGGGGAAGTTTCCTATTATTATCTGTAGCCAGTCTTTTACATCTGAATCTATAGTATTTATCCTAGGCGATTGTTTTACAATGGAAACAAATGTAATCAGCATTCGATGAAGTCTGAACGTGCTGCATTCAATGACGGGTCTGTTGCTGGAACTCCTCTTGTAGTAATGAACTGTTAAATAATTGTTCAGTTGGTCATGTATTAAGTGATATTATGTGGTGTGAGGTAGTAGCGTGATATAAGTCATGTGTAAGAAACACTTCATAGAACTGAGGCCTAAAGTCAAAACTTTCTAAAGCTAAAGAGACCAAAAAAGATAAAAACAGAGACACGGACGGCTCTTCACATGGGACGAAGTAAAGCAGTTTTAACCTAATATTGTTGTGAAGTAGAAACAAGGGACCGTTTATTGTTGATGATAAACAATGATTTATCAAATGTTTTGTCAGTTAATTAAAAGTACATGATGATTTATGGATGCTGGGATGGTGAGGGATTAGGCCCTGTAGAACAAACTTTAGAAACCTTATCCTCACAACTCTCTCTCTCACACACTCTCATAGAACACATTTAATTTTCATTCAATGGACAGCCAGGTAATGTGAGATGTTTTTCCTTGGTGAATTACCATATAAATAATCTACATTGGCTGTTTAAATAGGTTGCCAGAAAGGAACATTTCAGACCACCTATATCGAGACCAGGAAGCAGAAAACTAAAATAAATCTGTATAAATAATTAAATGTTGGAAAGAAATAATCCGTTTGCCAATGTGCCCCTTAAAAGTTGTACTATTTACACGTGGGAGGAACACGAGGTTAATCTTAAAAAAGTTAGACTAAAACTGACACAAAGACCTCATCTGCACTCAACACAGTGGTACTTTAATGTGTGATGTGTTTCTTTGGGGAATTACCATATAAATAACTGCAACCGCTTATCATTGAAATTGCCTGTAGTAAGAATAGGTTAGCCTGGTAAGTACGAGCGAGAGAGAGAGAGGGAGGATCAAACAGGAGGGATGCGACAGAGCAGGATGAGAAACAGGAATACAAGTTTGCCAAAGTGTCCTTGCTCTCTGTGATCAACATCAATCGCTCAGCCAAACAAGTCACACATCTCGTCCACTGACCTACAGACCTGATCTATAACCAGTTAGCTTTAACCCACCTCACCTCTTCACATGCTTTTCTCTTTTAATAAGATAGTTGTCTGGAACATTTTACTAGATATATGACTGAAGCCAGACAGGAAAGAGGGAGAGGGAGGCAACAACATGCAGCAAAGGCCAACAAGTCAGATACTAACCCGAACTGATGCGGTTAAGACTCAGCTGCAGTATTGTACATGGGGCACCAACTCTATCATTTTTAACAGGCATGTACGGATTAAATCCTGTTCTTGACTTGTTTCTGTTTGTTTTTGTTTTCTTCCCAACAGCAAATGGTTGTGTTTCATGCTCAGTGTTCTTCTCTCACTGCCACTATCTAGCATAATGAGATATGTTTTCTTAAATACAACAGGAAATAGATTATTTATATAGTCAGATCTGACAGGTGTTATTCTTATGTGATTTTGTCTGCTCAGTTTAATCCTCAGCTCTGCCTTGAAGTTTTAGGTTTAAGTTTACAATATGTACAGATGTAATTTGCTTAAGAGTATACCAGAGAGGCCTACAACTCTGATATACATTAATGTTTTCAGACAGGTTATTCACACTAATTGCAATGCATTTTTAAACCTTGAATCAGCCCATTAGCTTTCATGGTGTGAAATCTCACAGAGCATCATATCCTTAAGAACAACAAATGCTGGGATCAGCAATTTAGAAAATCAGGGAATCCAAGCCAACGTCCCACTACGTATTGTACTTGGGCATGTTCAAGTGCTTTTCTAAGGGTTTACTAGGAGGCAGTAGATTCATCCCACACAATCAGACTCTCTGTGTCCGGTCTTTTTCAAAAGACCATTGTCCTGCTGCTGCCTCTCTGTGAGATGGAGCGGCTCCACTCTGACTCAGGTTTCTCTCTTTACAGGTTTACAGCTACTGAACAGCTACCACACTGCTTCCTTGTTTCTTATCAGCCTCCCCCCTGCAGCAGGAGTAACACACATCTCTCTGATCTCATGACGCTTGTTCAAGATATTTATGTCATGCAGAGATTGAATCTTAACACCCATGGGAGTGAGACATGGTATCACCGCGTGGGGCAATGGGACATTATTTGGTAAAAATGATGGATAGTTTAGGAGCTGTTGGTAGAGCAGGAGTCTAAATAAGTGAGACAAGAAGAGAACAAAATGTTATTTGGACACTACCCTCATGAGATACAAAAGCCTTCAACATATCATATTCAATATCAAAACATGTATTTGTAATAAACACATGTTAATAGAGGCTCGCGTTGATAAATACATCTGGAGCGCAGACTTCTACAACCCAGTGGAGAGGATCATTAGGACGATCATCTTTGAGCTCCCAGCAAACTGGCAAATCTTCCTCCAGCACTTCCTCCAGAGTCAAGGTGACTCATGTGCAAAGGTATTTCATATTCCCCTTAATCTTTTTGCTTTTTGATCTATGAAATGTGCTACAGTGTATAAAAAGAGATTGATTTGGTTGGCTTGCATTTCTAAACAGAGTGGTGAGATAGGATGGAGAGAGCAGGAGGAGTTTCCATCATCTCAGCAGATGATGTAATGCAACTGAAGCACATTAAGCTTAAACTCTGCAATGTCAAAACTTCCATTCATCTTCCATGACGCTTTGTTTTCAGTGTTCCTTTTTACATGGCTCTATTCAACAGTCCAGAAACATCTACTGGAAGACCTAGTGCCTAAATAGCTGCCTGCTTTTCCTAAAATTCAATCCAAGATTAAACCGTGAAGCTTATGCACAGCAGTTTAAGTATAGTTCTCCCGATTTACACCACCAAAACAAGTTGCTCATCTCCTTTGTGAGTCAATTTTTTTATAAACTGGGAGAGCAGTGCAGCTTTTTCCAAAGTTTCACAACATCATAACATTGAAATTGGTACAATGTTTTTGGTTTTTTTTCAATTCATACATCTGTGAACTCTTTCTAAAGCTGGAAAATGTATACAAACCCTGGATATTGTGATCAAAATGTGAGAGACTTGATACTGCTTCAGTCCCAAAAGTCATGGAGCCTTCACAAAGAGTATTTGACAATTCAATACTGTCATATTGTGTGTGTGTGGAGTCTGGGATCCACAGTGATCCATGTTGTATGTAGGGAAATCTAATGAGGAAGCGGAGATTCCCATACAGAATCACACAATGATTAAAAAATAAACACAACACAAGCAGCTCACAGCGGATCCCCTGTAGCAAAAACACATCAACCCTTAACATTTATACATTAAGTATAAAGATCACCAACATGGGGAATATCACAACCCGTAACTGGAGGAGGTACAGTGACAGTATATCACAGTCAGGCCAGATGAGGATTTTCTTCCAGAAAGAAGTGAGAAATATCTACCATGTGAAACCTAAAACAAATGTCCCACTGCTGGCTTGAAATTCAGGACATGCAGCAGACTCTACATGGGAGGAATACATAGATTATGTGTGGATGAGATAGGAAAGAAGAGCAGTGTCACTCCATCTGCTGTGTAACAATAGTATTGTCACAACTAACTTCACAATGATACATTCAGTCAACATGTTTAATCCCTAACTCACCATCAGGACAACAATGTAAACCTATATATTATGTTACATCATTCTTGCCCCCAAATCCGTTCTCCCACTTTCTGCCCCTCTCTCCCCCTGCCCCAGCTGGTACGTCGCACCGTCCAGGCTGCCTGCCAGCATCAGAGCAGTGTTAAAGTGAATCCAATATGCTTGGTCAGGCTACGCTGTTGTAGGTGCTGTAGGTTGATCCTGTGGGAGACAGAAGAAGCTAATTGATTCACCCTCATCTCCCTGAGATGGGCCAAATCATCTGTATTAGTACAGTCATGGTTGGATCGGAAAGCGATCCGAGAGGCTAGGCAAAGAAAATAAAAAGAGATTAGATTCACTCAGAAAAAACTGCAAGCAGTGTTGCATTGTGAAGCATTGTTCTGGCTGAATCCTGCCCTTTTTGTTGCACTACAGCACTCACAAAATATAAGGCAAGACATTAGTTTTAAGTGTGCTCTTAAAATATTGTTTAAGGGGAGCATTTATGAGGAAATGACGGAGTGTTGAGAATAATTCAGACGGATAAAGGATTTGTCACTCGGTAGCTAGAAAGCACATACGATAAGATACGATGTACTTTATTGATCCCACATTGGGATTTGTTTTAGTTGCAACAGCATAAAAAATAAAAGGCATTAACATAATTAGAAATGAAGATAGATATAAAATAGAAACATCTCTAAATAGAAATAGAAGTAAACTGGCATTAGAGCGTAGACAATATACAGATGACCGTGAAGATATAATCTATAATCTACTGACAAATAAAACACTATTGAAGGGCCAATTTTCAGTTAACACAATATAAAGCAGGACCTTATTTATATTTAGTGTGTAAGGAATGGTATATCGAATTAAATACAAATGTAAAATGTACAGTGTGAATACATCCATCATAGAGAGGTATACTGTGAGGGCTAGCTCAAAGTCAATAGTCTACTCTATAAAAAAAACCATGGGACGAATAAATAAGTTATGTGACAGTGATAGCCAAGTGTGCTTTATCACAGCAGAGAAGCACAGGTATACACTAACAATGTCCCAGTGAGCAGCTGCAGCCATCAATTACACCTGTGCATTTCCTGATGTGACGTGTCAATATCTGTGCTGTAAAAAGGGCTATTACAACAACTTCACAACTGCATCTAGCTCAGATCTAATGTGGAGACAGTTGACAGTAAGCTGCCATGGTATCTGATGCTGCAGGGAGTCTGAATAAAAAGAAAAATGAATGACCAGAGACATCAGCGTGGTCTGTACACAGTAGGTGTGTGTAAACCTGCAAGATGGATGCTAACCTTTGATGTGGCTGTTTTTAACTAAATGCCACACATTGTTACATCCCTGGGCGGTCAAAACATGAAAGTCCCCTGGTTCTCCGAGGGCAGAAAACACACACAGGTACCCGAGTCTCAAAATAGCCTCTGATGAAATTGGTTTGAATTCAAACTGTCAACTTCATCTGACATTTGACGCTACGGTTGTTAGTTGTTGAATGTATCTGTCAATGAACTGCAAAGGGTCTCTGCTGTGATCTGTGGTCTGCGAGTGTGGATCTGTCAGGTTTTGATCAGTGAAGATTCACCAGAAAATAACCTTCCCCTTAGAGAGAAAACAGATAAACCAATGATGTCTCATCCTGTGGTTTGGCTGTTTTTAAAAACATTTTGCAACACACACAATCTTTTATAATGTCTACATCCAATACACACTGGGGCAGTCCTTCATTTCTCTTTCCTGCCTCGAGTGGCAGGATTCAGCTGAATTTCCTGAACAGATTCAACAGAAAGACAGACAGCCCAGCTGATCTCCTGAGGATTATCCTGTTGAGTCTCGGCAGACTTGTTAGCTCAATCACTTCTATCCTTGTCAGATCACCTCCTACTTCCAGTTTAAGACCACCGACCATGCTGGCCATGTCTAACTGTGTTTCTGATGCATAAAGTCTATGCCTCATCTGGCACTGTCAAACACTGACATCCTTTCAACTCCTAAATCATGAAGGATGTTGAAGTTGCATGCAGTATAAGACTGTCAAGTAATGGATAATGTCCTGGCGTATATGATTACTCTCCTCATTCATAGATTACACTAATGTTACGAAGTTAAAACAGGGTTGTTAGATTTAAGGGACAAAGAACATATAAGAAGTGTGCATGAACTCTGCTACAATACAGATGTGGTTTTGTCTAGAGAAGTTACCAGACTGCTTACCACCTACCTACCCGTTATACCTGTAAGCTGCTTACTCTAGACCTCTACAGTACAGAAGGTATCAAGACTATTTTATGCAATGCAAGAAACCCTTCTGATTATTACCAGTACATTTGAACTGCAATGTTAATAATCAACCAACACATAGTCATGTCCCTCTCACTGCAGATTGGTTTTTACCTTTAAAAAAGAAAGAAAGCACGTGTATCGGAACAGATTTTGTGAAAGATGATAATTAACACCTGCATAAATGAGAGGATGTACTGGCTGACTGACAGATGGACGATCAAATGAATTCAAGATTTGTCCTTGAATGGAAATACATGTCAACGTTGATTAGGTCTATCCACTGACTCTGAAGTTTAAGATTAGTAAGCATGAACTTTAAATGGAAACATCATCCATATAACTCTCTTTCTCTGAGTGTCACCACAGTTAATCATTACTGGAACACATGGACGGGACAACCTTCACACACCCCCTTAGGATGGATGTCTGAAGAAAAATACAACAGGAGCAATGCAGGAAATGAAAAGTAGAGCAGAGGGAGAGAGCAGGATGATGAACAGCAATGAGAACAGCTGAAAGAAAACTCCTCCTTGTCCAATCAAGTTCAAACATTGTTCAACTGACCAACAAATTGGCTATCCGTCCTACAGCACTACTCTCTGTTAAGCCATAACTTGATGAGCAGACAATATTGAACCTGATGACTGTGAAGACAGTGATCCCTGAATGTGTGGTGATTTTAAAGTAGATCAATGAATATCCAAGGCTTTTTGTACAAGTGAAGGTCAACATTTATCAAAGATGGCAACAAAAAAAAGCTAAAAACACTGAGCACTACAAGCATAGGGTTTGAATCTGGATGTCATTTTTCAAATCTTTCCACCCCTTCAGTGTCACTTACTGATTCATATCAGATAACCACAATTGACCCAGTGCTCAGGAAATGAACTGCAGTCCATGCTGAATCTATAATCTTCTGTATGAACATGAAACAGTGTTTATAGTACTGAACGGAGGTCCAGCTGAGATCAAATATTCCGCTCTGTCAGTATAATATGTTTGCTCAGGCACAATCCTCTTTAACAACTTTCTCTTCACTCAAAGAGAGTCTCTGTGTAATGAGTGTGTTGTTGTTAAAGGACTTAAGTTAACTGTTTAATGGAAGATTAGTTATACTTGTTTGGTCCCACATGATTCATGCACAAATAAATACACATAAACCTTCTCCCTTAGCTCTCTTTGGTAATTTGAAAATGCATCCATTGTGGGCAAGCATGGGAGAGTCGCCAAAGATACCAGACATAGCAACTGGCAAATACAGACCGCGTGGCAGCCATGGGCTTAATTAGAATTGTGTGTACTTTGTTGGCAAGGGTTTGAATATAACAGACAATCATTTAAAGTCCTGAACTCCAGCTTTAGTTTGATAATTGCGATTGTATAAATGGTGATTTGGTAGCTTTTTGTTGTACCGTAGATCGCATCTTCAGGGAAAAACGGCAAAATGTCAGAGGCTGAATGAGATTGAGAGAGAAACAGCTTAGTCCCGCATGACTGGGAGCAGAAACAACCTGGCATATAGATGAGACATGATCTCACCAAGTATGGAGATTGTGCAATGTTGATATTAATAATGGAGTATTTTAGTGGCTGTGGGGCCATGCAGGTGCATACACAATACAAGGGAGGCGTGCAGTGCATCCATATTTCATTATGATGGTACAGACCTGGGGATACTGCTGTTTTCTAGGGACTGTAATACAACAGTAAAGGTCTCAATTATAGGTCAACACTTAGAGGAATATTTATCCTCAGAGGGGCTAAATGTGGTTCAAAAGGACCAATAATTTACCAGCATGAACACTGCTTAACATATCCTTACCCTTATTATCATGAGGATTTCTTTCTCAGTTATCTATCACTTCATATTTTAAAACGATTAATCAATGAAAAGGAAAGTTTGGTGGAAGGTTTGTTGTTTAGGTGTGAGATAAAAACAGAGAATAGCTACTGTATAAACAATGTCCAAGAGCTCACAGAAAGCCCTGACATAGCTCCCTTTCTCGGAGCTGCGGTGATTTATGGGAAATGAGGAGGATTCTTTTAGAGATGCTGCACTCGAGAAAAGGAGTTATGGGGGATAGGTAATCCGTTGAGACTGTAAGTACTGCAGCTGAGTCATGGCATTATATTGCTGTAATGGGGAAAGGTGTCATTTTTAGAGAAAGTCCATAGATTGATGCTGCTGCAGAATCCAGATATGCTTGAAATACAATTATTTTTTGTAGTATCAAGTAGAACCATGAGCAATGTTGGTCCAGTACCTGATTAATTGGCTGTACTCTCAAATGTATTGAGGCTGAGAATATTGATGCATTGTACCTTTTTTTTTTTTTTTTTAAATGGAAGCAATGCTCTTAGGGATTTATCAACATTACAGGCCTCATTTGTGAGTCAATGACAGATATCTTTTCCAGGGATCCAGTGTTTTGCATCCCCCACTGTGTATCCACCATCTGCTACAACTGAACAAAAACAACATTTTATGATAGAGTATTATATTTCAACAATGCTACTGGAAAATCCATGAAAACAACAAACCGACGATGCTTACCCTCAATGCTATTTTATAAGTTTTGACTTTTATAGCTAATATAGCTTCCGTATTTCCATGTGGGAGTGTGCAAGGTTAAGTGTGTGTGAGTGTGTGAGTGAGTGAGTGAGTGAGTGAGTGAGTGAGTGAGTGAGTGAGTGAGTGAGT